>NW_006263682.1:1058142-1060593 GCF_000469605.1 Apis dorsata | reverse complement strand
GGACGAAGCGGCGGCGGGCTAAACTCGCGCATAATGACGGCAGATTGAAAAAGTTTGGCGGGTTGGTTGGGTGAACGGGGCGAGAGCTTTTCTCTCTCTTTCTCTCTTTCTTTCTTTTTCTCTTTCTCCTTCGCGCGGGAAACATCGCGGTTCAACCGGTTTAAACGGAGGTTATACGCGATTATCCCCTTTTTACCGCCTGCCTCCGCGCGGATTCTGCGATACTCGTTCGAGAGCGCGAGGACGACGCCAGTGGAATTCTGGATCGGTAACAGAGCAGAAGAAGAGGAAATTAAGGGGCAGACAGAGGGGGGGAGGGTGTTTTGAAATTTTCACGATTGGTCGAAATCATCTATCGTTGGCCAATTTCTTGTCCACGTGTATTGCTCCGCGGTACACGCTCTGTTTTCTTGTAAAGAAAGAAGGGAGACACACTTATCGTTAAGATCGTATTCACACGCCACGGGAGATAAGCGGAGAAGGAAATAAATATTCGCGTTGTTAGTATTTTTCTCCGGCGTTCTCCCAAGAAAATTTGCCTTTCAAACGAGGCGCCCCATCGCAAAAATATGTTTCTCGAGGAAGAAAAAGAGAGAGAGAGAGAGAGAGAGCGTGGAATATCGCGTGAATACAGAAGCGAGAGCGCCTAGGAGAAAAAATAACACCGTGGAACACCGGCCGTTAATTACAGTTCTTTTATTCAGATCCACTCTCCCGTGTATCCGTGTACGGTCGAAGGATAAGGATAACGGGTGGTGCGTTCGAATGAAAAAAGAAAAAAAAGTCTGACGTCGAGCGGAATAGTTCTTTCGAAGTCGGGATGATCGAGTCTTGGCGGAGAAAGGAGAATAAGAAGAAGAGGAGGAAGAGGAGGAAGAAGAAGAAGAAGAAGGTTGGCCATCTTTGCAGCTTTGGCAGAGTCGATCGAGTCCATTCGGGTTAAACCGTGGCGCGGACCGTCACCGATTACGGACTTATTTATCGGTCCTATTGTCCTCGTCCACCGTTTGATCCTCGGCCATCCCCCTCGTTTCTCTTCCGCTCGCGTCAAAGACTCGACGCGCCCTTCTTTCCCCCGTCGCGACGTATTACCTTTCGCGTTCGATCAGGCCGTCGCTAGCTTTTCTATCCGCGTCGGTTTTCGAGTCGCCGGTAATTTGTCAATCCCCCTCCCCTCGCCGATGCGCTCTCCTGAATCAACGTTATCTTTTCGCCCGACCGTCTCGCGAAAGAGTCACTCGCCGTTAGAGAAGAGTGCGTTCACCCCGATTTCGTCAGTGATTTTCCATCGTCGAGCATTGGGAAGCGAGCATTCCCGTCACGTGGAACGATAGCGGAGCGTGTAGTCGGTGCATCGGAAGAGAAACGCACTCGTTCGAAGCAAGAAGGGCAGAGATAGATAGAGAGAGAGAGAGAGAGAGAGAGAGAAAAAGTTCGAGACACGAAAAAAGTCCTCCTTTTCGAGAGAAATTACATCTCGGGCTTATACATCTACGCGGCTAGATGAAAGTCAACTCGGAATGCGCGTATAGAAAGAGGGAAGGGGGAGGGAAAGAGGATAAGTCCACCGAAACGGCCAATGGCCTCTTCTTTCGCCTTGGTCCCCCCTTCTCCTTCTTTGGAAAACCGATATCCGCTGAAAGAGGTGTCTGTGGCACATTTCTTCGCTCCCGGTGTGTATATATCTGGACGACGATGCAAAGTGCACAAAAGCGACGAAACGTCGTTCGAAATAGCATTTTACAAGCCGTTCCCGATGTACATCCATTTGTATTCGTCCCTCCTCTCTGCCTCCTTTCTCCCGGCCCACAGCTGGGGCTACGTTTCAAGGGGGAGGACACGCGCGAGGATCGCGTATATACACGTATGCGCGCGTGTACACAGATGCGCGCGATAGAACATCGGGAACGATACGGGTGGAAAAGCGTCTTACGGATACCGATGCGATTCCTCCACGCAAATCGCTCTTATCCCCCTCCCCTCCCCCCCGTATCTCTTTGATTTATCGCCATGTCTCTTCGTTCTGACCAGATAGAGAGAGAGAGAGAGAGAGAAAGAGAAAAGATTCCAAGGATTTCAACGATAACGAGCGGTAAAACACGGGCTCTCGGATCGCCCTTCTTAATCAACGTGTCCTATCCACCATACGTTTCTAAATCTTTTGGTTCGAGCTAGGAGGGAAACATTTCCTTTTCTCTTTTTCTTTTCGGTTGTACGCGCTTAATCTACAATAACCCGTTTCCCGCGGCATGGCCATGACCATGAATCTTTGTCGAGAATTCATTTTCTCCGGGCAGAGACAGCTTAATCCGGAGGCGGGGTTGCCGCGCGAATAGCAAAACCGAGCGAGCAAAGAAGAGTGGAAAAAAGAGGAAGGAGGAAGAAGGAGGAGGAGGAGGGGGAAGAAGAATAAGAAGAAAACGGTCGGAAGTTTCTTAATTATGCGAGTGC
>NW_006263682.1:1055206-1058110 GCF_000469605.1 Apis dorsata | reverse complement strand
CTCCGGATAAGGATAAGCCTCGGTTGAACCGAGACCCGCCACTGCGACGTCTCTATTTCGGCCCTCTCGTCTCACCTCTGACTACACCTCGACTCTTCCCTACGTGACGTGCACGTTGAACGTCCGACATTCGTCGCTCGATACATACCTCGAGGGGTCTTGTGCAAGTCTGATCTCACGTCCCTGGCCGTCCCTCCTCGTCGCATTGCCGCTCCTCCTCCTCCTCCTCCTCCTCCTTTGAGCTTCTTCATCTCCCCCCACGTGCTCGATCCATCTCTATAATCTGTCTCTCTCTCTCTCTCTCTCTTCCTCCCTTATCCGTGCGTCGCGTTGCGTGGCACCACCGATATATGGAAATGGAAGATCGATAGCATTGTTTCTCGGTGCAAACCGCGAAATTGGGTCGTATTTTATTTGCCGGGGATACCAAGGAGGCGTCTCCCTGCCCCATCCACTTCGTCCCTTTCTCACGACACAGTCACGGGGGACTCTCGGTCAACCCCCGCACACGCCCTGATTTATTGATCGCCGATCGTGCCTTTTCTTCCACGATATTCATGATACGATCGCTTCCATTATTTCCCCGCTCCGAGCAGAAGAAGCTTCCCTTCCTTCCCCCTCCTACTTCTCCATCTCGTTAAAATAGCCAGCGTTCCATTCGCTCGATTTCGAAAAGTTCTCTCGACGAAACGGCAGGTGCATTCGTCTCCGTGGAGGAAAAGACTCACCGCGGAGGACGATCAAGGAAGATACACGGATGAGACACGGAAGAGGGGGCAGGGAATGGAAGCGTACGTTACACGCGATTAAATTTCACGCGGGGGAGGGTGTGGAAAGTTGGCGTAGGTGATAATGGAGACGCAACAACGGGCGCGACACTCGGCGGATCATCGAATTAACCGGGGGAAACCGGGGCTCCTGGCGAGACGCGTGGTAAAATCTAGATGAAAATTACGGGGAAACGAGGCGAGGTACGTGCCCGGCATATTATTTCCGGCGAGGCGGGAGAGAGGCAGGGTGGGTCGCAACGGATAAAAAGAGACGGAGAGCGCATGGGGGAGGGGGTGTGTGGAGCGTGACTATCGCGTCTATTCGTATTACGTTATGTCAAAGTCAACGCATCCATCATACACCCGGTGACACTCGGCCTGTTTTTCATCGGTGAGGGCGCGCACACGCGCGAAGGAGCGCGAACCCGAACGCGGATCCACCGCTCCTCCCCGGGGACGGAGGTCCCCCCGTTGTCAGGCAACCCGGTGACGTGACCTCCAAGGTGATGACGACGACGACGACGACGACGACGACACGACGCTTTCAGGAATATTCGCAGGAACGCGTTTCTCCTCCGCGCGACGCGGTAATTTCATCCTTGTCATCAGTCAACTTTTTCTTTTCTCTCTCTTTTTCTTTTCATTTCTCTTTTCATTTTCTTTTCTTTCTTTCTTTTGTTTTTTTTTTCTTAAGAATTATTCACGGAAGATGATTCGATATCGCGAACGAGTCGTGACTTTCGTTTTTTTCGTGCTTTCGAGCAACGCTCGGGTTTGAGAGCTAGGGTTATGTTATCCGTTAGACGTTGTTTCAAAAGTTTTCGAAAGGTATTGGAGCGAAACGAAGGAACGGTTTCGATTAAGCCGGGCCAGGAACGCGGCTCTGTCTCTTTGAAAAATGAATTACGAGCGTGGCTGCACGAGCTACCACGAGTCGGACAATTTTAATTCGGCGGATCGCGGAGAACGTTTCTTCGTCGCCCATAACTCACGCCGTCTCGCGCGCGCACTCCCCTAAAGATATTTTAATTGTTCGAAAATTGCGAATACGCCGCTTTCGCGCCGCGTCCTTTGATCTCCTCGTCGTCGCGCCACGAAACACCACGCTCGACGATACACCACGAGCGGGGAACCATCGATGGCTTCGAAAAAAGAGAGAGAGAAAAAAAAAATCGTCCAAGAGATTAAGGAAGAACGGGATTTTCGTCCGATCTTCTTTCCCCGTCAATCAATCCATTTCGATACTCTTCCTTTTTCTCCTTTTCCCCCTCCCTTCCATTTTTTTTCGCGGCAGAGAGATTCCAACGGTGATTGGAGGAATCCTCTTCCGCGTTGGCTTCTCGTTAACAGGCTGGCACCGGCATCGAGCGGATTATTCCCAATTATTTCGCGTTCCGTCCATCGACTTGGCGATAAACGGTGGAACTGTTGCCTCCAAGTACCCGGGCGACAATTAATCGCGCGTATCGCGCAAACGAGCCGGGGATTGTTACTTTGCCAAGCGTCGCGCAAAAAAAGAGTGCTCTCGAGGGAGAGATGTCCCCTTTGATGTTGCGCGACTCTCTCTCTCTCTCTCTCTCATTCTCTCTCTTTCCATTATCGACGCCGCACGGAGAAGACATTCGCGATCAAAAGTAGTAGACCGCGTTCTCGACGCGACGGTCACCACCTTCTTCCACTCTCGTTTCCACCACGAAAGGGGAAAGGGGGGAAAAAAAGCAAACGTCCGTGAATTCCACTCGAGGCAAGAAACCATTATCTTTCTCCGACAAAGAGGGGAGGGGAGGAGTTTCAGGAGTGGCAGGATTCGTAAGTTGTTGCGTTAATCGTAGAAGAAACCCAAACTCTCGAAGAGGAAGAAAAGCGGCAGAGTCGAAGCCGCTTTCATCGCGCGAACGATGAATCGAAGGAACGAATCTCTGCTTGTCCGATCGTCTCTCTTCGCGGTGAGAGCGGCGAACGAATGGCCACCGTTGCTCTAATTACCGATTCGAACGCAAAGGGAGACCGGCGCAAATCCTCTTAGCGCGCGTGCCGAGCTGACCGTTCTCTCTCTCTCTCTCTCTTTCTCTTCGTGGCGAGATTACGCGGAGAGCAACAAGCGAGGAGGAGGAGGAGAATCTTTGTTGTACGT
>NW_006263682.1:1054596-1054831 GCF_000469605.1 Apis dorsata | reverse complement strand
GGGATGTTCGGCAAGAAGTCGAGGCTCGGCTCGCTGTTGCTGCTCCATCGCTCGCTCGTTGGGATTGGTTTCCTGGTTCCTGGCTGCGTATGGACAGCTCGAATGCTGTCTGCTTCCTCCTATACCTCCTCCTCCCCCTCCTCCATAGCCACAATTTCGCTATTGCCTCTCGTGTACACGGGCGCGACTCCCTCTATTTGCTCCCGCTCTCCCGTTCCTCGATCTTTCTGCGTCC
>NW_006263682.1:1053766-1054552 GCF_000469605.1 Apis dorsata | reverse complement strand
TGCGAGCCGATGCAACCTACGTC
This sequence comes from Apis dorsata, assembly GCF_000469605.1. Lineage (NCBI taxonomy): Eukaryota > Metazoa > Arthropoda > Insecta > Hymenoptera > Apidae > Apis > Apis dorsata. The sequence goes on along the minus strand of NW_006263682.1, from coordinate 1,054,529 downwards.
TCTCTCTCTTTCTCTCGAAAGTTTTCCAGATTCTCGTCGCATTTTTCGCAAAAGTTTGTCACGCGTTCACAAATATCCATATAAGATGAAATCTCGTCGTCCTGCTAAGTGAAATTAATAATCGACGGAGGTAAAGAGAAAAAAAACGTGCTCCCTATACATAAATTACCGGCCACGATAATGAAATGAAATCGTATCGCGAATACAGGGGAGTAGTCGGGGGTAAGCCTCGCTCGTAAAAATCGTATCCGATCGCCAGTCCCGACAAGAATTTATAGCCGTCGTCTACTCTATTACACCAGGTGGAGGAAGAAAGGTATTACGCTTCTGTCATCCGCGCGCGTTGGACGTTGAATGAAGATGGACGAGGAAGATGGAGCGGGGAAGAAGACAGATCTCGATCCTCGCGTACGCGGCTTCCGATCGCGATGCGCGGACGGGCGATCGGAGGGGAGGGGTGTTTGCGGATAGAGGCGGCGCCTGTCTTTGCGTGCATGTGTGTGTATGCGTGCGCGCGTATCGACGAATGGAAGAGGAGCGAGAGAGCGAGAGAGAGAGAGAGAGAATTGACGTTCGTCGGGCGATGGCCGAACGAAGCGGGTCCGGTCGGTGCTTTTGAAGTCGCATAGTTTGCCAGTGGTGGCACGCAGACATCGCGTGTCCACCGTGATCGAGAAAGGGGATGCAACAACGGAGGGGAGGGTTGCAGCGCCTACGACCGTTTGTCGTCACGTACGCCGTCACGGAGCGTACGTGGATAGTT
>NW_006263682.1:1053132-1053735 GCF_000469605.1 Apis dorsata | reverse complement strand
TTAAGATCGCGTACGCGTGGCGAACGGTGGTGAACCACGGTGGTGACCAGGTTACAGTCGAGCCGCGACACGGACAGGGGACAGACAGGGGAGGGGGATTGATTTGTGAACTCGGTCGCGTTGTTCCTCTCCGCGATCCGGGAAAATGATCGATTCTTCGTTCGGTGGTACATTGGAAAGGTGTTCGATTCGAGGGTAAAGATAACGCGATTCGATTTTCGCGAGAAAGCTCGAGTTCTTCCTCCTTCTTCTTTCTTCTATTTATCTCGAGGCTTTTACGACGATAAAAGTTCTTGGGCGGTACGAGGAAGAGAAAATACTGCTTCATAGTTTTCAGATTGCTATACGCACAAGCTAGCGTTCTATATCACGCGATGCAATATTCAATACTTTCCGACTCCGTCTCGTTGAAACGACATCGTCGTTTTCGATAAAATAAGAAAAATTGCGGTCGAGCTGGAATGCGCCTCGTGCTCGCCAAGTGTATATATATATATGTATGTATGTATGTAAGCAGTTTTCCTCGTTGAACCGATATCAGTGTGAATCGGTCGCGTGGCGAATGGAGCACCTGTCGGCTCGTATTTGGCTTCAACTACTCAG
>NW_006263682.1:1051231-1053002 GCF_000469605.1 Apis dorsata | reverse complement strand
AAGCAGCCGCGGCTGACCGCAACAACGTCTATACTACTGCCGGTTGCGGCGCCCTGTTACATTGTCGGCCGGGCGAGATCCCAGCAAAGTCTGTCCGACCGACTCCTTAGTCAGGATCTCGAGGGAGATGGACGACGTCTCGGCAGGTAATTGCGCGAAAGCCGGGGCGAGCAAGGAGGAGAAGGAGGTGGGAGAAGACAGGGCGAGGATGGAGTGGAAAAGTGTATTATCGGAGACGTCCCGGTTCCAGTTCGCCTCGGCTAGCATTAGAGATATTACACGGGGTCTCGAGTAGCATTAAGGGTCATGTTATATTTCGCGGTCGCGACGGCGAATCTCGAGCGGAGAGAAATTTCTAGCCGTGAGTCAGGCGTAGGCGTCTCCCAATAACCGCGATGGAACCATAAATATTAGCAGGAATGGTGGTGAGGGGTTGGCTGGCTAGTCGAAATTTCCTTTCCAGATTTGTGTTGTGCCTACGAGGAGAAGGAGGGGAAGGAAGAGTAGGAGTAGTATCCGAGTAACGCTGTGGATAATACGTTTTAGTTCAATGGGATCGTGACGACACGAGGCGCGATGCGAAGTTGCCTGACTCTGGGCGTGTACCGAGTTTTCGAGGAGGGAGGAAAAAAGGAAAAAAGAAAAAGGAGAAAGAAAAAAATACACGTCGGTGTCGTCTCGCGTCTCGTGACGTTTTATCGACTTTACCGGCGGAAGATTAAACTGATGGAACGCCGAGAGGAAGGGGGATTAACCGAAACCGGGAAGGAAAAGGCGCGGAGCGAAGAGGAGCGGGTTACGTGCGCGAAAGCGAGAGATTTTTTCGAAACTTGTGCGCCAATTTTATTATCGGATGATAAAAAGAAAAGGGGGGTTAAACGAGAACGTATCGAGGGATGTTTCGCTTCGTTACATTTTACGGATCTATTTAATCTCGACGAATCTCGATTAATCTCCTTTCGCGGATTCGGTTGTAAACTGTTGGCTGAAATTCGCCAGGTGCGTTGGGTTTAGTGGGTCGTTTTACCTACGTGCCACGGAACGTAATGCCATATTTGAGCGTAGCGTAATACCAGCGAAGTCCTCGAAGATACTCTTGGTGCGAGGAACGAGCGATCGTTGTCGGAAGACAAACGAGAGTCGTTTCGGCGGAAAGCATCGGTTTTCCGTATCGGTTAGAGGTAACAAAGAGGAAACTTGTTAATACTTTGGTCGCGGAATAGGCAGGGAAATGGCACGGTTATACGATTCAATCAGGAGGAAATGGGAAATCGGGAAATATCGGATAGATCGTCGAGAATTAAATAGAAACGGAGATTTGTCGAGCAACGCGATATCGTTATGCGATATTTCCTATTCGCTGTGGCAAGAATGCGCGAAGAGCCTTTTCAAAGTTGGCAGGCATTATCGAAGGTAATTTATAGAGTGTTTCGAAGACATCGTTTTGACTCCCCGGGAGCGAGACTTTCTATAAACCTGGATCCTCACCTAGAGGGAATATTTCTCCCCTTCTAGCCAACTCCGCGTCACCTTCTCTCGTAGACGATGTCGATAACGCGAAATTTTATGGCCGCCCCGCGTGACTTCTCCTCCCCCGCCAAAGTTCCGTCTGACATTTTTAAGAAATTCCTCACCGTCTTACCTGGATCCTTCCCTATCCCTCTCCCCATCCGCCATTTTCTTCCGTCGCTCCCGGCTGACATTATGCTAACCAGACCTCCAACCCCTCGATATTTCCAAGCTTCGACGGTTCTCGTGATCTACGAGCTCG
>NW_006263682.1:1043542-1050985 GCF_000469605.1 Apis dorsata | reverse complement strand
CGCCCTCGGGGGTGTACCGGTTTTTCGGCTTGTTAACGCGTTCCCGAGTAGACGAACAACGGAACGCGCGCTCCTCTCCGCTACGGTATCGAGGAAATCGAATCGAAAGCGGCTTTGCCAGTTTCGATTTGTTATTTCTAACCCAGAAGTGCTTGTTTTCCTTTCCTCGCCGCGTGGACCGTCCAATGTTTTTCGATCGATACACGCGCGCACGCACGCACGCACGCACACGCGAGAAATGGGAAAGAGACTCTGTCTGGCCTCGCGTTGATCTTTTTCGCGTCCATGAATTTTGTATCGTCCGCCCCGATATCGGGCAGATCCTCGTCTCGCGCATATCTACAACGAATGCTCCCGTTGTTGCGTATTTTCTTATGGGAAATCGGGGAACGATAATCGGGGGGGTTAACATCTTGATATCGAGGTAAACTCGAAAGGTTACGTAGCGGCGTTACGTTATGATTTATTTTGAGGGATTCGGCGCTCAGACGCGTTCCTGTCATGCGCGTGGCATATTTCAGCGTTATTTCGACGACGGAAATTCGATACGCGCCGTCGCGTCGTCGGGACAGCGAAATCGGAGCGATCGTCGCCCGTCGACGTCGGTTTATCGAAAATTTATTCGTCCCACCGACATGTGACTGGCTCTCGCTTTGAAGAGAACCGACAGCCAACGAGCATCGTCACTGTTGACAAATGAAAGTTACTCGATATTGCGCCAATAAAATTCTATCCGCCCAATAAATGCCCGTTCCCTTCAAACGCGCGCCTCCCGAAGAAATTCATCCCTCTCCAACTATCTATCCGTGATTTCTTCTTTTTTCTTTTTTCCCCTTTATCCACAACCAACGTATCAACAACCAAATTTTTTCGTTTTCCTCCGTTTCGAAACGACGAGAGTCCGCTCTCGTCCACGGTCGACAGTGGAAACGTGGTGGTGGTATCGGGTGAAATAATTGGCGTTTGCGACGAAGGGGAGGCGTAAAGCTATCGCGGAGGGGAGGGAAGATGGGTTGCGAAAAGTTGAAGCGAAACGAAGGGAACGACGCCGCGGTTAAAAGGCTCGGCCCGGTATCCAGGTGCATCCATATTTCTTTGGGGTACGGAACTCTGCGCGCGCAAATAACTCTTCCAACAAGTTTCCGCGAACTTGCGAACGCTTGTTCGCCGGAGCGAGTATTTACATACTCGTTTAAAGGGTACTTCGATCCACGAATCGCCTTCCTCCACGAATCGCCGGAATCGTCGATCTTCCTCCCGAAGAGAGAACATTAGCCGTTTCGGGGAATGGTTTCGAGCTTTCTCCCCTTCTCTCTCCCATAAATTTCAAAGTCGAAATTGTCGAAATTGATCGTATATTTCTCCTTCTCCTCCGATCGATGCGGAATTTTCGAACGGCAATTTTATGCAACGATTAACGATCTCCTCTTCGAAAGTTAATTTTTTTTTCTCGCATTCTTCGAATATTGGAATATTGGGAGGAATGTGGGAGGCGAGCCGCGAGTTTATCAGGTAGAAAATTAAGTTCGCCAATGGTGGAAAGTGTTGGCTGGCGGGGACGATTCGTATTCACGGGTGAAGCGATAAGGCGTCGAATATTTCCATCAGACGCCTTAGGAGGATCGGTGTTCGGGGTGGGGCACCCCACTCGATTGCTGGCGCACCGGCAATCAAACTTTTCCGTAGCACAAATCAGATTTCCACCACGTGCCGGTCGCGCGTGATGCTCGGATATCACCTCTTCCCGATTTCCTTCTCCCGGATCGTTGTCGCCCGGCTCCTTGAATATTTATCGCCGCTCCACCCAGACGAGCTCGACGCCAAGAAGGATCGTCCCTTCCTTTTGTTAAACACGAGGAAACGAATCGGTGACCGATAGTCGAGGATTACGCGCGTAACGTTGCGTGAAACGAACCGATCGTTCGTCACGTACCCCCTCTCCCTCCCTCCTCCAAGACACCTCTGCCTCTCTTGCTGGACGCGAAGGCTATAACAACTATATTTCACAGTCCTTGTGGGATTACTTTTTCGCGAATATCTCTCTCTCTCTCTCTCTCTCTCGTCTAACCCTTTCTTCTCCTTCCTCGCGTTGTTTCATCTCGTCGCTGGTCCGTTCCAGTCTGCTCTTTCTCTCCCTCTCTCCGCTTTTTTCTCTCCATGGCCGATAAATACGCGGCTTTTTTCATTGCACTTGTCACGAGCCGGCACATCGTCCCTGTCTATCCACCACCTCCCCTCGCAACGCACGCTGCAACCAACCCCCGTTGCCGCTGTACGCGCCGCTGATGGACGAGGAGCCGAGCCTCATCCCCCTTCTATATACATCAATTTGGCGAGTTCGCGCACGTATACATTCGCGCGAGGCGAGGTGTATCGAGGGGATGGCCGGGGTGATATTTTTCCCTAACCCTTCCCCCTCCCTCTCGCCCCTCGATTTCGCCTTCCCTCCCGGTCGATGTTTCCTTTCTGTTTCGTTCTTATCAATTCGAGCGTAATGTGTCTGCAGGATGAAACGCGTAGCGTTTCGCAGGATCGGAACAAAGAGAGCCGGCTCTCGTCGGCTCAAGGACCGTCGTCGTCGAGGGGGTTCGTCGGTCCATCTGTAGCCCGCAATTTCCGCCTTTGCCCGGAAAGTTTCGCTTGCCTTTTTCGCTTCATTTTTTTCTTTCACCCCCTTTCCTCCCCCCGCGGATCTGCCGCCTTACAGCTCTTGGGTTCATCGCGAGATACTGAAGGGGGAGAGGCAGGGGTGAGTTATCGCGATTCGCACGCGCGCGCGCTTTCGCTCTTTCGACTCTCTGAGAGAGACTCTGGAAATTTTTGGACTATTTTTCGAACGTTCGATAAATGTTGGACGGGGACAATTTTTCATTTCGAATCGCGACAGAATTTTCGGTTATAATCGGTCCACGCAGCCGAGAGACGAGAACGTTTGTCGCAACGTTTGTTTACAAGGGATGATGCGTATAATGCATGGTTTGTTACGCACGCGATAAAACGGCGGAAGCAATTCAATCAGAGCTGGGTAGCTGCGAGCAGCTGAGACATCCTTTCCCTTTCTCTCTCTCTCTCTCTCTCTCTCGTCCCGTTCCGCCCTGATCGTTTCCCGGCATCCCGTATGATTTACGGGCACGGGAACGGGCACGGGAACGGGCACGTACGACCACGTTAAGTTAAACGATCTTCTCACGCACGCACCGTTTTCCTCTACTTTATTCCCGGTTTACCGTGCGATACGATGCATGGAACAAGTGCATACGGGAAGGTTATTGTTCTCGGAAGTTGGGAAGGCCGAGTTTCTACTCGCGAGTTTCCCTTCCGTTTTCCAGTTATGCTCGTTTTCAGTTGATTCGATAAATTGCGATAAATTGCTCCGTCTCGTGCACCATTTCCCCCAGGTCCCGAGGAATTTGTCTCCGTTGTTTTTCCTTTATTTCCAGACGTGACTATTAACGAATAATATTTACCGAGAAGAAATTAAGAAACTAATCGTTAATACGTGAAATTAATATAGATAAAAAAAAAATATAGATAATTTGCTTGTTTCTTAACTTTTGTTACCAAGTACGTATTTGCATCTTTCCTCTATTCTTTTTCTCGATTGAAAAATTATTTAATCATTTGGATCGGACAGTGAGTGGTGTTAATAAATGTCGAAGTAATGGAGGACAGAATCTCGTCACTATACGACGTGAAAGATTATCGATTGGGAATAGGAGATGGATAGGCGAGAAAAGTATTAAAGGGAAGGGACTCCTCTCTCTTGATTATCTTGAACGAAGTGCGGATATAGAGGGGAAAGGGTGCGAGAAGAGAAATGCGCGCGGCAAGTGGAGAAAATGCGGGAGGCCGGTGAATACGTGGACGGGATTTTTCACGAATCGATTATGGCAATTCAATCAGGAAGAGGGGGAGGAGGGGATGGTGGCGCAAGGGGGCGAGGATTTGTCGTTTCGACGCGAACGTCGGGATGCGGTTTATCCATCCGCGCCCTCTCGGATGTTCTCCATCCATCCCGCCGGAATTCTCCCTGTTTTCTTTCCGTTTCCGGCTAGTTGGACTAGAGTGGAGAGCCGCGAACAAATAGCCTCGAAAATAGACGAGTGGCAGTCAAATTAAATCGCAATTTTTTTTCCCGAATGCGCAAAATTGCGCGCCGAAAATTGCAAATTTTTTCCCCCCATTACCTTATGAGCGCAACTCGTAAAAATTATCGGAAAAGTTTCGATATCCTTATTACACCTCACGAAAAACCGGCAGACCGAAAACTGTCGAGGAGGAATATATATTTGGAGGGAGGAAAAGCAGCTTGATTACATTTCTGAAACGAGTGGCGAAACGAGCTCTTCTCGAATCGACTGGAATCCACTCCTCGATTACTTTAATCAATTCCATCCGGTGTCGTGGCTCCGCGACGAGAAATCGTCGTAAGCAAAGGGGAGGCAGAGAGAGAGAGAGAGAGAGGCCGGTGTATATTCTCGGCCACGTAGATGGGGCGTGTTCGCGTCTGGCCTGGGATCGCGTGCGTCTTTTCAGAAGTTTTTAATCCCCGGGCGGGCAGCGTATCGGTCGCTTTGGCGCGGCAGATATGCGACCTTGCTAACGGCCCCCGACGTTTAAAGCGCGCTTCGCGCCATAATTTCCTTGATTAAGTCGAGATACGTGGCGAGTTGCCAAGGAGGGTGGCGAAGGGGTGAGCCGAGGGCGCGCGCGAGTGTCCGCTCGCTCGTAAATAACATCGCGAATTAAGCGTGTAATTTCCGTGCGAAATTACGACCCTGCGCTGTGCCCCTCCTCGTCGCTCCTCGATACTTTCGTTACGATACGAAAGGGGAGAGAGAGAGAGAGGGAGGGAGGGAGAGAGGAACAGAGTGGGGGGAAGATAAAACGGGGAGGGCGAGGGAAAATTTATGAGCGTGGCTGTGAGACGAGGCGAGGCCCTGCCTGACGGGTTCCGTCAACGTCGGACACGGTCAGCGACGTATGATCGATGCCGGTGCAATCGGATTACGCGCCAACATTTTTATAGCGTTCGCCGTTTTAATGCCTCTTAACTCGTTCACTTTGTCAGCGGAAGGGAATCGATATGAAGCAGCGGCAACGTTAATTCTACTTGCGATCGAAAAGCAAATACGGGGGTGGATTGAAAAGTTTTGCCTTCGGTTTAAATAAAAAAAAATTGGAGACGCCTGAATCTTTATGAAAACGACGGTAGAAAAAGAAATCTCGTTGAAATGGATTTTCGTCAACGTCGCAGTTTTTTGTAATTCGTTCTTGAAAAACTTTCTCGACAGATGACGGACTTCCTGGCTGAAACGTTTCGCTTCTTCTTTTTCGAGTGTCTTTAATCTCGAAAAATAATAATTATTAAATCTAGCGAAAAAGACGTTTAATTTTTTGAATTGGACGAATTACGAAAAAATTAACGCTTCGCAATGATGTTCCCTCCCCTATTTTTGTTTCAACGCGGGATATAATTTTTTATCGACGTGACAAACGAGTGTGACAGATTTTACAAATTACACGATGTTAAATTTAATTATTGGTGCATGGCGCAAGCGATAATAATCGCCTTCGTGAAGCGATAAATTTTCTTTTTTTTTTTTCGCAATTAGTTAACCGTTTTACCCTTGCCGGCCGATCGTCGATTATAGACACGCTTGGAAAATGACCTTTCGTCGAAGATTGAGAACACGCGAGCCACCGGTACGCATCTGTTCCTCGTGATTGATGCGTAGATTGCGTTTGCGCGATGCGCACCTGCGCCACACCGCGCCTCGTTTTCAGATTCTCGAAACGTGGCGTTGGGCTGATGAAAGAAAAAGAGCGACCGATTTCCTTTCTTTTTCTTCTTCTTCTTCTTTTTTTTCCCTTTTTCCTTTTTTTCATCCCCTCGAAAGGGGAAAACTCTCGCGTTCACTCGAGTGTCACGATTCTTCTTTGACGAACAATTCCGCCGCAAGAAGGGTTGCACTCGATTATACGTTATCGCGTTCGATGTGGAATTTCTCCTCGAATTCCATTCCATCGCCGTGAATAATTTAGACCCACGTATTTATTTATTTATTTATTTATGGCTAGTCAAGAGTATTCTTCCGTCGCAACTTACAACCGATCTTCGTCAGAATTTCAGACTTCATCTCGCCCACGAGTTCGCGAAATGCTAATAAAGTAGAAGAATCGTATCCACCTTCTTTCCCCCTGATACCATTCCGAGATATTAAATTTATCAAAGCGAAAGCCTGGTTTACAAGCGTCTTGCTCTCTCTTTCGCGAGCAAAATAACTCTCTTCACGACCCGGCTAAATATTAAAGGATTTAATTAAGCGGAGTCCATAAAGCGAAACAGAAAAGTGACGCGTGGATCGGGAGGGATACCCCTCCCCCTCTCCGAGTACATTTCCCCGATCACGCTGTTGACTCTGACGTCTGGCTGTCGCAAAGTATCCCAACTTTCCCCTGCTCCTCCCTCCTCCCCTGCCCGAGTCGAAACTTACTTTCCTCGTTTAAATATTTGACCGAGTGAAATAAGTTTCTTCTCGCGCGTATTTTCCCCGATGCTACGACGAGCACGATCCACCGACCGGTCACCGCGTCCCCCAATCACCAACGAATTTTTTCTTCCGTTTCCCCGGATCGACGCCTCGATTTACCGGCGTTGGCGCCATAGATTTCGGTCACTTGCCACGCGTCGTCGAGCGTGGCTGAAATGACTCCGGTTTGGAAATCGATCGGTCGTCGAGATTCCGGTTCGTAAAATCACGAGAGGGAGGAGACTACGAATAATCGAAGCACGTGCAAAATGAGAGAGAGAGAGAGAGAAGATTGGAGAGGGAGGGGAGAGAGAGAGAGAGCTCGTGAACGATGACTTTGCGGTTGCCGCTCGTTAACGCTACATATCTCTTGTCGCCTGTCGAGAGCTCGAAAAAAAGAAAAAAGAAGAAAAAGAAAAAAAAAAAACGAAATAACTTTTACGACGATCATTCACGTGGCGCGATACGTTATTGGCTCTTGTCCATCGTTTACAATATACTTCATTGAAAATCAATCGCCCGTTTTCAAGTTATCGAATATACTGCGTATATCGTTTTTTTTTTTTTTACAGTCTCGACAAAAAAACGAGAAGAGGAAAGAAAATAAAAAAAGGAAAAAAATAGAGAGCGACTATATAAAACGAGTTCCAGATTGTAGCAACGTCGAAACGAGTATGGCAACACTTTTATTCGGCCAGCTGCGCCGTTCTCTTCCTCCCCCCTTCTCCCCAAAAATTTATCTCCACCGGCTGAGCCGCTTGAGCTCGGTAACGAATTTTTTACGTCGCGTCGTCGTAACATACGTCGGTGCATACGTAAGATATGCGCGTTAAAAAATCATACCATCATCCAGCACGATTGCCGGCGCAGGTATCCCGGTATCTTTTCGCGAGACTATTAGCCTCGGTCC
>NW_006263682.1:1042484-1043342 GCF_000469605.1 Apis dorsata | reverse complement strand
GAAACTGCGCGGATTATTCGGACGCGTAATAAGGGGCGGGAGCCGTGGGCAGGAGCGAGAAGTTGATAACCGGTCCACTACCACTCCGTGTTCACGGTCCTTTCTATTTTTTATGACGCCCCACAGGGTGGTCGCGAATGCTTGCACGCGTGTACCGCAACGAGAGGAGGAGACCGCTCGATGGAGAAGGAACGAGAGAGGAAAGGACGAAGGGTAGCGAGAGAGAGAGAGAGAGAGAGTTGGCTCTCTCGTTGGTATTTCCAATTTCACAGAGCGTGGGTTAACGAGGCCCGAGGGCTGGAGAAGTTAGGGCGACCAAGCCCCTGAACCGAGTCCTCTGCCCCCGCCAAAAGTGAGCCCTATGGTCCCACTGCGTTACGCTTCTTCACCCCCTTTCTCTCTCTCTCTCTCTCTTCTCTCTTTCTGTCGCGCACCGGGTTCCGGCACATTACCTTCGCTGATTACCGGCTTGCCTCGCGGAGTATGTCACCCAGTCACCCTCGAGACACATACCTTCCGCGATCCATCGACCCTTTCCTCTCTCTCTTTCTCTCCTTCGTATCTTCGAGATAGAAAACACGAGTTCGAGACGAACGAACGAACGAACGAGTTTCGCCTCCCTCCTGAGATTTAAGCCGTTGCTCGATTTCGCACCGCGTGCCTCGCGCGTCTGTTACCTGCGAATTCCACGCCGTGAAGGGTTTATTAGACACGCGAGGTCGCAGGTTTCCGTGCCCTCCCTTTACCGGGAATCAGTTTATGGAATTTGTGGGTGGACGGTGGTGATATCGGTTGGTAATGTGTGTGTGACGATATGGTAACGATATTGGTGTCGTGTTGGTGCATTTCAGAGCGGCC
>NW_006263682.1:1039814-1041776 GCF_000469605.1 Apis dorsata | reverse complement strand
CCGCGTGGAAATCTTGGCTAGGGCGGCCGATTTGAAATGCAGATGAGCGTCTCGCGCCGCTGTAAGCCGCGCGCCACCTCTTCCCCTTCCTCTTCCTCTTCCCGCACGGATTTTCTTCCACCGCGCACCGTCCTTCTTACCGCGATTACCCGCTCGCTTGAATATTCCGGCCCGTTCGCAATGATTTTCACCCTCCATCGACGAGGAATAATAACGATACGGGAACGCGAATCATTGGATTATCGGGATATATTATTAGATAGATATTATCGGGCTGGGGCTTTTCTGGGAGAAACTTTGTTTATTTTTCACGGGTCGAAGATATGGGGATCGAGAAAGCGTGTCACTGGAAGCTAGAGTGTTCTAGAAATTTCGGAAAACGAACGGTAATGCAAAAGGGATGCCTCGACGAACCCCTTGGAATAAAAGCGAACCTGCGCGCGAGCAAGCCGGTTGGAATTCTTGAAAATTAATTCGTCAGAAATAAGGGCTTACGTATTGTTTACCAGCCGGTGAAGCTAATTAAAACGAGACGAGATCGCGGTCGAGGGAGAGGTCGATGGATGTGTCTCCTTTAAAAGACGAGCGGTCCATTTTCCCATTCCAGTCGAATACGCGCTCTCTCTCTCTTTCTCTTTGCGGCTTTTCTCGCGGTCTCGAAAAATGAAATTTTCGCGGGAAGAAGCGGGAGAAAAAGTTGGGAGTCGTCGAAACGTGACGCGCGCGACAATCAATTAGAAGTTAGAGGCGGGAATGCGCTCGAGAAAAGTTTGCAACGAATTTATCCGGCGGTAAATTAAGTTTTCGAAAGGTGTAACACCACCTTTGTGCATTCCTCTCAACTTTTCGCGCTCCCCCTCCCCTACTCTTATCGCGTGGAACGTGATAATTAGGGGAAGGGATTCGTCAAAGTTTTCGAAGACGGGAAAAATAATCGATACGAACGTTCGCGACTCGATGGATGGATACTTCGTTTCTACCTCTCCTCCTCACCGAGATCCTCCTCCCGATGACTAAAGCGCGCGCTTCAATCTCAATCTCGGTCGGCGAAGGGATACGCGACGTTCGAGACGATGATATCCCCGAAATCGATGGAAACGATCGAAGCGCGGGATTAGACGTGTAACGTGACAGTCGCGCGCCTACGGAAGGGTTTGCCCGCGTAATTATCGTTTCTGCGAGAGACGGCGCGCGCGTGCAAACTGTCGAGTCCGGTTGGCCACCTCACAGACAGTCGAATATTTAGTGTCTCTATGAAGAGAGTAATTAAACCGGCCGTTGGCGCGTCGAATACTAGCCAAACGCGGCTTTGCTTTGGCTTTCTGCTCGTTTAGCCGCGAGTGGCCGTCTCTGGCCGTGGCCTGTACCCGGATTCGCTCTCTCTCTCTCTCTCTCGCTCGCTCGCATGCGACCGTTTTACCGGATGCAAGAGACTTTAACGGCCGCTCCTCTGTCGGGACGTCTGCTATTGCCCGTTGGTACTTTCGAGCCGGCCTGTCGGCTTCCAATTTGGCTTCCAGCCGATGCGACAAAGCCGCGCTCTGGTTTCATCATTTAAGTACAAACTCCTGTTTCCGCTCCGCGTCCATCATTTTCTCGAGCAAATTGTGACCGCCAACGCGGCCGAACACCGGTTACTCCTTTTTCTTTTTTTTTAATAAAATCAACGAGATAACACTCGTGTAGGAGAAATTTGGAAAGATTTTACCATAAAGTAAAATAAGTGGTGGGGAGAGAGAAGGAAGGGGAAAAATTGATCGAACCAATGGCCTGTTCGTCGCATCTCGGGACGAACTTTTCGCCCCTCCTCTGTTGAATCGAGGCGATGAAGAGGTCCGGCTCTCTCGGAAGGCAAACATTCCGATTTCCGGCGAATCTCGATCCAATATGCGACCCGTGTGCCCTCAATCTACGAAAGAAAAACGGTGGCCGGCCAGATTGGGCGGGACGGTGGCGCGGCCT
>NW_006263682.1:1038653-1039404 GCF_000469605.1 Apis dorsata | reverse complement strand
GAGTCCGACAAACGCAAAGTCAATAATCCATCGGCGGAGGGGAAGGGGAGGAGCGTGATTTTTATGGGCTCGTACGACCGTGTACCGTTCTTATTTTCTCTTCTTTTTCGTCCGCAGCCCTCCCCCCTTCCTTGCGTTCTCGAGCAGGAGGAAGGAAAAGGACGAAGGAAACGTCGTGCTTGAGCACGAGAGAGGGACGAGGGAACGATGGCCAGGGGGTTGCGGCCAGCGTGTCGTGAGACTCGAGACGAAATGAACCGTGATCAGGGCCGTGTTCCCATCCTCGAAATAAACTCTTTTTTACGAACTCGAGACGGCCTCTCCCTACAGAGGAGAGAGAAAGAGACGAGAAAGGAAGCGAACTCGCACGAGATCTCTCCTCCCTCTCGCCGGAAAGGAACAACGGGGATCGGAAATGAAGTTTTAAAGCCGGACGAGTGGAGCACAGTTATTCGCGAGATCGGGGACGATTCGTTTCGCGTGGATAAAAGAATGAATGAAACGACTTTTTTTTTGGTCGAGTCTTGTTTACTTGGAAAAAGAGAGAGAAAGAGAGAGAGAAACCAACTCTAATGGAGAATTTATCTCTCTATTCTTCGTTTGAAGAGTTCAAGACAAGTTCCATATTTCGTCGTGATTTCATCGACTCGGATTCGATCTATTTAGAGATAAACGTCATCCACTTCACCGTGCTTCGTTAACGAAGTTCGTTAACGACGAGTCGAGTTCGGTTCCAATCAAACGCGTTAAT
>NW_006263682.1:1035409-1038624 GCF_000469605.1 Apis dorsata | reverse complement strand
CGCGTCGGATTATTCCGACGACGAGTCGCAAGGAATGGATTTTGGCGAGCGGAGAGGAGGGCGTCGAGTCGCGAGCGAAGGGAGGATAGATTTATGGGGGTGAAAGTGGCCGTGGACAAGCGGCGTGGAAACTTTTCCCGGAAATCATTTCGCTAATTCGAGAGAATCGACGCGTATAGGGGGAACAGTCACCATGGGAAAAGGAAAAGTTTTATGGACTGTTCGATGCGCCTCGACCTATCTACCACTTACCACCCTCGGAATTATTCATTTATTAATAGCTGATTCGTCGGGGATGGCTCCACTCTCCTTTTCGCCCTTTCCTTGGCCATTTCCGTTCCGCGATAGAAGAAAACGATAACGAGAAGAAAATACGAGGTCCATCGGTATCGGGGGAGGGGGAGGATCGATCGATCGCAGTTATTCGTGGCCTGGAGGATAGACGCGGGGACATGCGCAAATTGACGGAGAAAGCTGGTGACCGGGATTCGCGTCGCGGTCAGTGATTTAAACCCTCGCACGCGTTTGCCAGGCTTTATTGAAACGTCCGGTCTTGGACGGAACTCGAGAGGGTTGAAACCTTGTCCGACCTCGGAATACCTAATCAGGACTTTTGATTTTCTCCCTCGATCCCGAAACTTTGCCTCGAGAGGCAACGAATCCTGATCAATTGCGCGTATCATCGGTCTCGAAGGAAAATCGATGATTCGTCCCTTTCGATAATAATATTTCGAGACAGAGTTTTCGAGATGTGAATCGCTTTCGAGACGATTCTTTCCTTTCTCTCTTTCTCTTTCTTCTTTTATCGCGTGGACGCGAAATTATATAGCGTCCTCTCTCCAACGTTTTAATTCGATTTCGCGCGATTCCGGTCTAATAGAGGATAACAAACTCACGGCGAATGGGGTTATTTTAATAATGAATTAATCCGAGGGGCGTTACAGGCAGCGAGAAGACCGACATAGGGGTGTTTGCGGACGGTCCGTAGGGAGCGTGGGTACCACGTGGGCCACGTGGTACCCACAGGATAATTGGAGGTCACTGCGGTTTTAGGGACTCCTCTGGCCCCTTTCGAAACCAGTTCTACGTAAACCCTTACGTGCGTTGGCCAACGCGTACGCCAGTTCGATTGCCGGCATTATCCGGATTCCTGATTCGCTTTGCTGCATAATAATTAAGGATTTTGCGTGGCTTGATACAGTGGCCCTGTTACCTACGCCGCAAAGCGGCACAAGGGCACTCGCCTTCGCTCGAATCGCTTTCTCAACGATCTTCGACGTACGAAAATTCGCTGGAAATCCGGCCACTCGTGGCGGTACGACCACGTCTGCGCTCTCGTCGATCGATTCCTTAAATTCTCCGACGAAGTATGAAGTTGCTCGAAACAGCTCACGGAGAGCAAGTAAATGGAGAGATATGCAACATTTCGTGGAAATTGTTGGAATGAAATCTGGCGAGGATAAAATTGGTGCTCTTTTGGATGGTCGTTTTTTCCTATCCTATGATGCAAATATATCTTGGCACGCGACGATCCATTAGCTGGAAAGCGTTTAATTAGCGGAGTTAGAGGTTTGATCGGATTTCATTGGAGGCGCAATTAAATGGACAGACGAGCGACAGCTAGGAGGAAACGAATTATTTCGTTGTTGGCCCACGAAACTATCGATTCTCCTATCCGTTCTCCTCCTTCTTCCCACTTTCCATTCCAAAAATTTACAATTTTTCTGTATTTTTCTTTTTCTTTTCTTTTTTGGATTATTAGAGAGATAAATTAACGAATTAAACGAAGTAAGCGTTCCCGTTGGTCGGACCATTCCTCGACCCGTCTACTTGACGTCTCATCTATTTTAGATCCGCGGGCGAACCGATCGAAGCGTCGGCGAATTTGCATTTTTAAATCTGGAGATAAAACCGGTGGTCGGATGGTATATCGGATTATTCGGAAAGCGGAGGTGACTGAACCCGAGCAGATATTTAAAGATGCATCGCTCATCGTGGAAAGCAACAACCTTCTGATCCGCGTTCAGAAACGGTGAAACGCGTCGTGACGCGTGTACCAACCAGGCCTGTATATGTGTATCTCTAATTGAAATTTCGAAACAAAAGGAGATTTGCGCGTGAGTGCACGAGAGGCCTAGATTCACCCACTTTCGCGAAACGCGTTCACTCGTTGCGTGCTTGCCCATCGACCAGATTCCATCTCGAAATGAAATTCGCGTTTAATTCGACTCGGTCCGGCCGAGAAACCGCGCGCATTCCCCCGTGGCCGGCGCCACGTTAAACAAACCGATTAATAATTACGCTCTCCCCTTCCTTCGTTTCCTCGCCGGGTGAAAAGCGAAGAAAGGAAGAGAAAGAGAGAGACAGAGAGAAGAAAAAAATCGCGGGACAAGCTCTCGTTTACGCTCGTCGCGTATCGAGTCGAGTCGTTCGATTCGAAACGATGCCTCGACGGAGGAACGGGTCGAGCGTTATTTACAATCCTCGAGTCGTGCGCGCCTTTCGCGCTCGTTCATTATGGGCGATGCATCATCATCGTGATCGCGGATCCCTATGTGTGTATGTGTATTCGTAGATAGAATTTCGTATTCGATCACGTCTATCGCGTAGGCACGAACGTATCGACTTTACCATCAGGACGACTCTCTCTGTCTCTCTTCCTCGTTCCCTGTTTTTTCCTCATCTTTTCACTCTTCCCTTCTCTAATTGTCGGAACGGGAGGAATACGCGCCGCGTGTGTCGACGTGCGAGCGTGGACGGATCGATGTCGCCGGATGGACGACAAGTTTCACGATACCCGCGAAATTTCGTTCCTCTGAACGTGGATTTTCCAGCCAGCCACGTAATCGTAAAACGAGGGGAACGATTAGAGAAGTTGGAAACGGGCACGCGTTGAGGATCTCTCGGATCTCTGTTTTATTCGGGTCGGTAATTTCGGGGGAGAGGGAGGAGGCGCTAGCGCTTTTACCGCGTGAATTTATTCGAAATTTCGTGGCGCGAGCCGCCGGAAGACGGTTTTACGAGGCTGTGAATTTATTAGGAACGAAGGGAGCGGGGCGCGGGTACGGATGATGGAAGACACCGGTGGACCGCGTGTTCCTCGCCGCCGGACGTTGTAGTTTTGACAGGCTAATCCGTAAAGGAGAGCGTTCGCTTGACGAGCCATCGAATTATTTGCCCGGCCGGGTGTATATTTTTACGGGAGGTGGGAGACC
>NW_006263682.1:1033617-1034950 GCF_000469605.1 Apis dorsata | reverse complement strand
GCCGCGGACGGGAATGGCGGGGAGCGCCCTCGTTCGAGCTCGAGGCAAACTTTTGTCGCTTTTCGTTCGAGCCGCTTTTATTCGAGTTTATCGTCGACGATGAAACTTGTGTGGTTGGAAAAGAGAAAACTCGACGAGAAGATCGAAAAGATCACGATATTCGAATTATCGACCGAGGAGGAGGATTTGATCTCGATTCGATTCGATTCGCTTTGCTTGGCGAAAAATTGATCGGCCGTTTTTCCATCGGCACAAATGAGAAATTCCAGAGAAAAGGATCGCGCGCAACCCTGCCCGATTCCGCGTACGTAAAATTACAGCGAAATTCACGCGGCTCGTTTCGCTCGGTCCTGGTTGTACACGATTGAATTGNGGGGCCAAAAGCGCGTCCAGGGTATTTGGAGCACTGGCGCGCGCGCGCGCGCGCGAGTTTGGTTCGAAATGGAAGAGCGGATGCTCCTTGCTCGTCGTGACCTCTCGTACAAACCGTGTATTTCGTGTGCACGGCCTTCCATTACAGAACCCTCTCGCCGGCTCGTTCACCAAGTTTCTATCGTAATTACCTATTCTAAGCGGTTTAACGAACCGTGGTTCCACTAAACACCCCCCTGTAGCAACCATCTTGTTAGCCGATGAATTACTTGACCTCGCGTATTATTTGACGGCCCCGCGAGCCAGGATGTTCGCAGCTTCCCTTCCTTCCCTCCCCCCTGTGTTTCAATTTCGATATCTCGAATCTATTTTCTCACCCGGAGAATCTATTTCCGCTGGGCGAATCGATTTGAAAATTAATTCGTTTCCTTCTCCCTTTTCTTTTTTTTTTTTTCCTCTTCTTTTTTTCCCCTTCCCCCATCTTGGATGGAAGTTGATAGATAATCCAATCCTGAGAGAAGGAAAGGAATGATACGACCGTTTCCGTTATCCTGAACAACGAACATCTCGATGTAAACGAGGCTAAATGAAACGAGATCCGGCCATACCAGATCGGAACAGCCCATCCAGGAAACGTTGTTTAATTTCGACGAACACGATACGGTGCGCGAAGGCTTCCCGTCTCGCGGCCGAGTAACACGATTCCGCAAAAGCCAACGTCCATCCTGTCATTCTCTTCGACTACAATTTCTCCGTCCCTCCGATTCGATTACGTCCGACTTCTATTCCGAATTTCCGATATTCGAATTTCTCGAATATATACGATATCCTCTCGATTGTATCCTCTCGAAGGAAGTCGTCGAAAGATCTCGAGAGATCTGTAAAAATCTGTAAAAACGGGGGAGGGGAGAAGAGGATCGATCGATTCGAAACGACCGATCGAGCGGAACGATCCGTGGAG
>NW_006263682.1:1027431-1033370 GCF_000469605.1 Apis dorsata | reverse complement strand
CTCCTCCTCTCGTCCCTCTCGCCTCCTCCTTCTCCCCGCGGCCCCTGTGTCGAACCGGTGCCGCTTTAATAAATGTCCCTGACGCGTGGTCGGCAAGGGTACAAATCGGGTGGAACCGCAGACACAATGCTTAGTAATGGTGAGCGACGGCCTCGTGCAACGTCCCCCGCAGCATTACCGGTTCCTGGTAGCGCGCGCGATACCCATTCGTTATGTTCCTTGGGTGTGCTGGCGTGGGCCGCAAGCGCACGCTCGTCCAACGCGATTTGATTTCGGCGCAAATCGCCGAACAAACGAGCTTAATTAATCCTCGCTCGTCCGCCCCGTTCTCTCCCCGCCAATCTGACGCGAGTCTCTGTCCTTCCTTTCGTCTCTCTGCCGACCGTGACCGGAATTCCACTATCGCGTGCAAACTTTTTTTCTATTTATTGATCATTTTTATCGATCAATTTTTCCATCGATTTTCTGCGAATCGATTCCTGCGAGGGGGATTTTCTTCCTTCGGGAGTTTCGCGTCGAAACCGATCCAATTTTTCCTTCAATCCTCGTGAAAATCGTTAAGAGCGTCGCATACGTTCGATGGAATTTCACGGCGGTTCGAAATTTCTGGCCTGAAACTCCTCTCGAAATTCTCGAGACGAGACGACGACGACGCGGCTTTCTCTCTTACCTAACACCCGATAAAATACTCGATACTCGATACTCGTGGATTATGGATTATCGATATTTATCGGTATCGCTGGTTCGAGCGTGTGTCGCGTCTCGAAATACCATCCCGTCCTAGATCCTGAATAAACAAAATATATTCTTGGGGAAGGAGAAGGGAGAGCAGAAGGGAGAGGAGTCGTTCCGTTCCGTCTGGGAAGCATTCATACGTCCGTCACCTTCTCTCCAATTCCCTTTGAATTTTACGCTTTACACCGCCTTCGTTCCCCCGCCCGTCTTCCAGTTTATTACGATGCATACCGGTCGAGCAACAAAGCTTGCTCCGCGATATTTCTCTCGTGCCGGATAAAATATACAAAAACCGATGGCGCGCCGCCTTTCGCCCCCTCCCTTTCCTTCAGACGACGTCTTCTTTAATCCTTAATACGTCCTCTTAGAATCCTCCTACTTGATTCTCTTTTCGAAATTATTTCGAGACGAGAGAGAGAGTATGGATGGTAACGCGATTCCTCCTCTTCTTCTTCTTCTTCTTTTTTCTTTTTCTTTTTCTTTTTTTTTAAATCCCTCCATTCGAACGAACTTGGTACGGATTGTCCTGCCGTAATCCACTATTCCTCATCGTTTGGCGAAAAATTAGGGGTCGGTTGGGACGGAGTTAGGGAGGATGCGAGGGAGGGTGGAAGGGAAAATTGCGTTGCAAACGGGTAACACGAGTCGTTAGCGGCTAATCCGACAGAGAGCAGGGAAACGTGGGGGGTGAAGCACCGCGAATTCAGCCCGGGTGGCGGGCTGGCTCGGGTTGAAGAGTCGCGCGAAAACAAGCGGACAGGTTTTCGAGGGGTCGGACGGAGACGAAGCGGCGACGAGTCGCGGGCCAGGACAACGTCCGTCTGTTTATTCAAGCGGGCACGTGATAAAAATGACAATGATGAGTTAATGCGATAACTGTGTACCTTTCCACCCTCTTGTGCGCGCGTCTAGTCGGGCCGGGCACGCGTGTTACGTTTACATTATGCTCTGTGCTGCGTTCCGATACCACGAAATCTCGTTTAAGAGCGCGTCGCTTATTCTTTGCCGTTTAATCGAATTAGACTGGGCAGAGTGAAAGCGAGACTAGCTGCTCGCAATTCGATCCAGTACGAAAAGATTGCATCTCCTCGAATAATTCTAGATATCAATAATCCTATTTGATAAATTAATTAACTATTCGGATGATTTAATTTAATTCGGTAATCGATCGAGTATGAAAAGATTGCATCTCTCTACTCGAATAATTCTAGATACGTAACAATCGTATTTGATAAATTAATTACTCGGATGATTTAAAAAATTTAAACAATGAAAAGAACTTTGAACAGACCCAAGTCATTTTCATAAAATAAGACTTGCTAAACATATGTACATTCTTTTTCATTCTGTTTCACGTTTCTCTTTCCATCTACATATTTACGTAGTTTAATAAATAATTTAATGTTCGATGCCCGTTTCGATGCACGTTTCGGGCCGAATAATGGAACCGTCGACACCTCGACGATTTGGGGGGGACGAAGATGGAGGAATACTTGTGGAGGGTAATGTACATGCTCGTCGAACCATGGTGGACCATTTTCCAATTGGAGACGGCTCGCGTCCTTTCGCTCCGATCGTTTCTCCCTTCGGCGTGGAGAGGAATCTCGGGTCGGAGAGGGATAAACGGTGGCCATGGCCGATGGAAATTGTATTCCTGGTATTTAGCGCGGGCCCTACCAATTTACTTGGCGCGGGCAATAAACCCCGGCTAAACGGGATTAATGCCTGGCAGTCTCGTGCACTCCCAACTTTCGATACTCCTCCTCCCACCGCTTTCGAACCAAGAAACCGGTCCATTCGCACCGTTGTCCTCCTACGTACCTTTTTTATTTTTTCCCCCTCTAATGGATGAAACAGAATTACCCTCTCCGATTCAGCCTCGACGCGTTGCAACGAGCGATAGAATTAGGGATACGAATTAGGGACGATAGAAAATTACTGCGTTTAACTATCATCCGATGTAACGATGTACTTAAAAAGTTGTTTCAAGTTGAAATAATTTTTCGAGAAGATACTTTTCGATCTAAGGTAACGTCCAAGTTGATCAGTTTTAAACTTAGACTTCGCTCCTCTAATGAAACCGGTTCGACGGCAGATTTAAAGAAGGCTTGTTTCAAAAATTCGGAAGATTTTTTCGCGACGACGTGTCATCACCACCACCACCACCACTTCTTCTCCATCCTCGTTCCGCGAAGGTAATATCAGGTAGTCTTTGGCCGGATTTCGGGTTTTGCGACTGTTTTTGGAGCTAATTGGCCGGTGGATGAGCGGAGAACAGTGCACCCTGGCCGAGAGCCGATGCATAATTAATCCAACGTCGGCTGACCCCGCGGTCCACCGACCACTGTTGCCGGTGTTTGCGCATTTCGAATGGCCAGTTGGCTGGCTGCACAGGTACCCTCGGNNNNTCAGTTGGCCGAGAATACATTGACTTCTCCGTGGACGGCCGGGGGGGATTGGCCGGATTGGCAAGGTGCTTTCATCCTCCTACGAGGCTCTCCCTTCTCCCTCCTTTGATCGATCGCATTGAAAATCTCGCCCGTGATTTCGCCTTGCTCCCGGACCGGTTACTCGATTACGCCCGGAGATCTTCGTCGAAACTTCCTCGTCGGACGTACTTTAACGCGGTGTTGCGGTGTTTGCGGTTTGCATTCTTATCCTNCTCCCTCTCTCTCTCTCTCTCTCCTTCCCTCCCATTTACGCTCTCGAGATAGATTAGTTACGTCACGAAGAAATTGGAATCGTCGCGCGAGGGAAGTATTTTTCGGCAAGCGGAATCGGGACCGATGCACCAGAGGGACCAGGTGGAAGGAGTAAGTTTCGAAGATTCAAACGCGCTTGCATCCATTCGGATTTCATCGTTTGCCGAGAAACGATCGATCCGTGGGAAGTTTGAAAAGCAAGGGGAGGAAAGCGTGGAGAGCGAAAGAGGGAGAGGGGAAGGTTTATCGCGAATCGGAAACCGGAGTGAAATGGCATTTTTCACCGTTGGATGAAATCCTCTTTCGCTATTTGTTCTACTTTAACGATTCGCTCGTAAATAATTCTGTTCTCCATCAGGAGAGGTGGTGGGGGATCGGTGGTGGTCGGTGGTCGCGGAGGGGGTGGCGGAGAAAATGTTTACCGAGCCGAGGTACCGGCGTGTTCTAAGTGAACGAGTGCATCGAGCGAGTTCCACAAAGAGAATATTCATAAAGTCACCAAGACCGGCCTTGTCCTCGAGGGCGAGGCTCGGAGGGTGGAAGCAAGTTGCACGAGCTGCTGGCTGAGCCGCTTAACGGCAGACGATACCCATCTAGTTCGCCAACCCCCTTGGGCCACCCCCTTCCTCCGTCGGCTTCCCGAATCCTTGGTTGCCAACGATGCTAGGAGGCTCTAGCGACCGAACCGATCGTCGGCTTCGGATCTCAGACGCATAATAATTTATGTCCCTCTCTCTCTCTCTCTCTCTCTCTCGGTGCAGCTGCGCGCCTGAGAAGAGAGGAAAGGATGTCGTCGTTCCATCCGCGTTGCACGACGAGAGGGTATCAATTTTATTAGAGAGCGGCTCGAGGNGACTGTTTCCGAGCCGTGGTTCGAAGGTGTTTCACGGTGATTTACGATCGGTATCGTATCGGGCACGGGTCTGTCGATCGGGGCTACTCGTCGATGGACACCTCGTCGGAGGATCAGGCCAGTGGATATATAGTACTCGGGGCGCGGGGGTGAGTTAGAAAGATCAAGGTCGGACGGGTAGAGAGAGAGAGAGAGAGAGAGAGAGAGAGAGGGAGCGGGTTCGAATCAAATTTTATCGGCGACTCGTCCCGTTAACGCCCAAGGCCTTAGCCTGTTTTACATTTAAAACGCATTACCGCGCAGCTCGCCTCGAATCCCATGCGGCGATAAAATGAAATTAATGGTCGCGCCCGCCAATTCGAGATATATCGACGGGAGAACGAGCGAAGGGGGAGAGAAAGAGAGAGAGAGAGAGAGAGAAAGGGGATAAGAGGGAGACACAGGTGAACAGGGGATGGGGATGAGATAACGAGAGATCTCGCGCGACTCTTGACCGGGTTCCAATCCGGGGGGAAAAATGGATAAATTCTTAACACAGGAAATGGAAGGAGATTACATGGTTGAACGTCTAAAGACACGTACGACTCTCCGTCGTGCTCTCCAGTTACTCGATAGTATACGACTCGTTCCGAGTAGTGCTTCGCCAACGTATGAAATTTCACTCCTCGTTAAAGGGAAGTCCAGCGGAGGGAAAAACTACTTTTCATCGATTCACGTAGGAAGCCTGGGTAAAATTTGCGTGGCGAGTTCGAACCAACCGATTCTTCTTATTAACGTTTGCCACTCGACATTTCCATGCCGTTTCCGTTTCTCTTCTCGTTGAATTTATACCCTTCCAAGTTTTGTTCGTAATCTTGGGTTGAAGTTGGTTCACCAGAAGGAGTGTCGTCTTGGCGGATAAAAAAGGGGCGCTGTGTGACATTAAGAGGGAAGGCGAGCACGGTTCGATCCAAAAACGAGCGGAGGAGGGAGGGAGGGCGGGAGAAGAGGAAAAAAGGAGAGAAAAAGAGCGATGAAAACTTAGGAAACAGCCATTTCCCTGCATCAGACGAGGCGCTTTTTGCTCGTGGGGGCGTTGTAGCCAATGGGTATAGCTCGCGAGGGGGTAGAAAATATGAGGGGATCCCTCCACGCTAATAGACGAGCACTATTAATTAGCTAGATTAAACTTTAAATGCCCGTCGTTAGCCGGGACTGTAGGTGGTTCGTTATCCTCTAAAGAGAATGGAAAAGAAGAGGAAGAAAAAGAAGAAGGGAGAAGGTGGAGAAAAAAAAAAAGAAAGAAAGAAAGAAGCAAAGGAAAGTACGAAAAAACGAAAAGTATAGCTCTCTAATTTTTTCTCTGCTTCCCGCTCGACCCGTCGTTCGAAACGAAACGACGCACGGAATGGAATATTTCTAGATATAATGGCCGATCGAATCGCGCACGCGATCGTCGAATATCATTTTCGAGCAGAAACAATCAGAACGAGGCAATTCTCTTCCTCGTT
This sequence comes from Apis dorsata, assembly GCF_000469605.1. Taxonomy (NCBI): domain Eukaryota; kingdom Metazoa; phylum Arthropoda; class Insecta; order Hymenoptera; family Apidae; genus Apis; species Apis dorsata. Next base: position 1,027,590 of record NW_006263682.1, on the reverse strand, counting down.
TCAATCCGCTTATTCAGCGTTCGAGGCTGAAGAATTCAGAGTCAAGGGACGTTTTCGACGGAACGAAAATTCGCGGTCATCATCCATCGCGATCGAGGAAAAATAAGAATTGCAGGAGGAACGGTTTGATATCCTCTCTCTTTTTATCCTCCCTCCCTT
>NW_006263682.1:1024163-1027180 GCF_000469605.1 Apis dorsata | reverse complement strand
CTCCTCCCCCTCCGACTCCCGCGAGATTTCCGGTTCACGAGCGTCCGTTTCTAATGGACTCCCCCAAGACCGACGTTCTTGTTCCGAGTGGACAAGCGAAAGGAAGTAACAGCTTTAAGAGAAATTGCATTTGATCTGTTCCCAGCGTCCGGTAAAATAGAAAGATCGAGAAGAAGAAGGTGGCCTTCCACCTTCTTTTCTTCTCCCTCCTTCCACCTCATTTCTCCGCAACGTTGCTATTAATTTCGTCCCCTGGAATTTCCAGTTTGCCTTTCCTCCTCTCTTCCTTCTTTGATTTTCTCTTCCTTCCGGACCGGCTTTGAGCTTCGACGAAATTCGTTTTGTAGATTCGATTACTGGTCTAACTTCCTTAGATTTGGGCGCAACTCGCGCAAAGAGGAGGAGACGTCAGGACTCCGTGTCTTGTCCGTCTATCGTGAACGTTTCGAAATTAATGGGAAAGGATGCGGATTAGATGGGAAAGAAAACGATATTACGGAGAAAAGAAAACTCGAGTATAAAAAAAAATATTCCAACGATACAATCGAAACGTTTTCTATCTACGTTCGATCCTCGCGTCGAAATTTTTTCACTTCGCTCCGAAGTGAAAAACAATCCTTAGATATACCGCCAGTCCTGACACGGTTTGTCCACCGTTCCAATAATTAAATATCGCGAGTTCATCCATCAGGATCGAGGATTTCCCAGGTGGACGAGATCGGAATGAAAGAACGAACGCGGGAACCCAGGAGGCCTCTGTATTGCCTCTCCGCCTCCGTTCCACCCCAGTCAATAATCGATAGCGGCTTTCGTAGGACTGTAGAACCGCTTTCCACCCCTTTCCCGACCTTCCTCTCCTCTCCCTCCGGCCCGCGTTTGGAACTTTAATAAAATATCTGAAATACCAATATTGTTTCACGCCCGCGATCCCCACTCGGAGAGACACTCGAATCGACGAACGATTAAAGAGACTCGCGCCTCTCCCTCTCTTGCTCTCTCTCTCTTCTCACGATCCACGTCATTTTCCCTAATATTAGGACTACTTAGATTTTTAAGTAGTCCTCGAGGAACACGGTATTCGCGTTTGGGGATAGTAGTGGAAACGGTCGGTGGACGATCTCTCGAAAGGGTGGACGAAGAGGTGGACGACAGAAGCGAGAGGAGAGGCAGGGCACTCGAATGGCCGGGCTATTACGGTATCGTTACGAGGGAAGGAAAAGTGCTCGTCTGGAAGTCTGCAAAGTCCGCGCGGAGGAGCAAACGGATCCTGTCAAACTTTGATTTTCAGGTTCACCCGTCTTGACCCGCGTTCGACGTCAACTTTCCACCCTCTCGCGCGCTCGTTTCGTCCTGGCTAAGGAAAAGAAGAAGAAGAAGAAGAAGAGGGGAGAAAAAGTTTTCGAAAAAGTTGAGAGCATAGAGAAGATAGAGGCTTGAACAATACGTCACGTCGTTCCATTTCGATTCTTCTCGTCCATGATCGAGCCTCGCCCATGATTCGGATAAAACGAATTTCGAGAAGGAAATTTTCCCCACTTTACCCGTATCCGCTCTACTTATCTATTAATTTATCTCTCCCCATCTTTCTACGCGAGTACGCTCGCAAATTGTACGCACAGGTTCATCGAGGAAAGATTAATTCTTGACATTGTGTCTGCGCGTTCATCCCCCCACCCCGGTTATTATAGCTCGCTCGAGAACAGGGATGAGCGCACGTCTTGGGAACACTTACAGGACGCTTTCCAGGAACGAAGCGTTTAGTAGGTTCTTAGTTAGTATGGAACGCATCGCAGAGCATCGAGCGTGAAGGAGCGCGAGGCGGCAAGCGTCGTCGACTTATTATCCCGATAGAGGAACGTTTGCCCGCTCTACAGGGATGAACCGTGCTCGAGTATCTCGAGGATTCGTTCTATCCGTCGTTAATTTTATGTAATTTCCCAACTTTAAAATTGAACGAAGCCGTAGGAGGGGGCGACGGAATTTCTCTCTGTAACCTTCTTCTTTCCCTCCTATAATACCTCCGAGAACCGGAGGGATCCAATTAAAAAAAAACTCGCTGTTTATTCTCTTATTCTCCGGGCAAAAAGGATTCGAGCGACGTTGCTCGAAGAGAAGAATCCCTCGTTCGTTCGATATTCCCTTTGCCACAATTTTCCATCGAGTCAAACCCTATACCCACTACCGCCCAATTTCTTGCGGTTAACGCGACGTTGGACGTTGAGTGAGATGTGGAGGGTCGCGTGGATTCTTTCGAACGCGTGTCGGTTGTTAGGAAGAAAGAAGGGCTTACGAAACGGTGTCGAAACGTGGTGGTCACGCAGCCAGTAACCGGGGTAACCGGCGCAAAAACGCTAGTTTGACGGAAACTGGACCCTTCTCACAGCAGAAACGGTCTGCTGGAAAACAATGCGCCTTCTTCCCTCCGCTCTCCCTTCCCTTCTCCCTTTCTCCTTTGTGCCCATCGTTCTTTCATTCCTCGACGTATTTTTTTGACCCGCGTTCAAATCCGCGTCCCTGTTCCCCGCTTTTTCTCGGAATCCGCTCGATCCAGCCTGCTCGCGTCGCCGCTATTGTTCCAAAGCGTGGAAAACGCGTCGAGGATTTTGGAAATTGAATCCTCGAGAAGATCGCCGTTCCCCCTCCATCCGGGTAATCGGTGTACACGATACTCGGATCTCGCTTGGATTTCTAAGATTTCATCTTATCGCAAATACCCGGATTTTTTCGAATTTTTCGTTTCTGCGATTTTCTCTCGACTGTCGAGACAAAGAGATAATAAGAAACGTGTAAACGCGACGCGAATAATGGATCGATCACCGAGCGAAACACACCGAGAATGCATTCTCTTTAATAAAACTGAGAGCCACGTATTGGCATAGAGAGGGTTATAATCTCTTTTCCCGATTTAATAATACCGACGAATAGAAATATTCACGAATATTCGCACGAATATTTTGACAAGTCGTTTGAATCTTTCCGCTTCTCGAAATAGTCTGCTTAGAGAGTTGTATAAACTT
>NW_006263682.1:1021388-1024037 GCF_000469605.1 Apis dorsata | reverse complement strand
TCTCTCTCTCTCTCTCTCTCTCTCTCTCTCTCTCTCTCTCTCTCTCTCTCTCTCTCTCTTCTACACAATACGAGACAATACCTTTTTCCAACGATGCTCTGCCCTTCCTCTTCGTTTCCTCTCTTTTACTTGTGCACCTTTTATGCACTTTTATCCATGGATATTTCGCGCCCTCGTTCGATATTCCGTGTGCGCTATACATTAATTCATTTTCTCCCAAGATTAAATTCAATGTCTCCCTTACCGTGACCTGGTCGCGGAAATAATCTCAAATATCCGCACGAACGTACGTTTTTTTTGGAAAAAAAGCGAATCTGATTATAAATAAAAAATACGCGTATAAAGCAAAGATTATTATTTAACGAAAAGCGGAATGATATCGATTCCCATTATCTCTCTCTTTCTCTTTCTCTTCACTTTTCCCCTCTCTTTCCTCCCCGTTGTTAAAACGTAAACGCGAGAAATCGGTGAAACGTGAAAACGGAGAGACGGCTCGAAATTGGGGAGGCGTCCTCGAGATCCCGCAGACTTTTATTTTTAATGGCATCGAAGGCTGGAAGAAAGTTGGGCGGCCGAGTAAATAAATGGAGATAGAGGAAATTCAGCCCTAAGCTAGCCAACCCCCTTTTAAATTCTCGAGGTGCTAGCGCATCGAGGGTGTTGGCACCTCGAGAATCCTATATATACGCGTATATATGTGTATATATATATATATACATATGTATACATTTATAAAAGTACATATAAAGTGTAAGTGTATGTACATATAAGAAGAAACGTAAATCCATCCTCTCCTCCCGTCTGGAATTCTCTTTGCGCGATCCCCCTTTTTTCCTCTTTCTCTCTTTCTCTCTCTGCTTGCCTCCCTCTCTCTTCGTTGCGTAGACATATCCTTATCTGCCGCGGGAAAAAGGGAGCAACGGAGAAGGGGGGAAGAGAAGAGAAGGATTCTCGCGATTCTCCTTCGAGTTCTCTCTGTTTCTGGCAAAGGAACTTCGGTTATTTGACTTGCTAATGAACTGAAAATACTCAGGCAGGATTGTGGGAAGAAGGGACGGTACGATCGCGGCCCGTCGAAGACCGGTTTCGCACCTTTTTTCTCGTTCCGTTGCCCGCCATTGTCCCCCGTTCTTCGGCCGCTCTTCCAGAAAATTTGGCCTCTGAAACGCGCGAGCGTCGACAAGCATAATCGCGCGCATATTTGGAAGAAAACAGAAAGAGAAGAAACCCTTATCCTTACCCTATTTACCCTCCAATTAGTCGACACGTGCAGCGATAGCGCTTAGATACATTCATGCATGCCTTATGTTTCTTTTTTCTTCTCCATCCCCCTCCCGAAGGGATTAACCCTACAACAGGGGAGGGAGAGAGGATGAGACTATCAAAACTCTCGCACCCCATTCTAATCTCTCATGCACCCACGCTCTGCGGTTTTGACACGGGTAACGCGAGACGAAGGAAAAAATAATGACAGGGTGGATGGTGGTCGATACAATTTACCCGATCCATCCCATCCCCCGAACGAGAGAGAGAGAGAGAAAGAGAGAGAGAGAGAGAGAGAGAGAGAGAGAGAGATGTTTCAGCGATCGCTTTAATGCCTCGCCGCTAATTTATGTCGGAAGCGGAACGAGCAAGATTTTCCAGGCTTTAGTTAAGGAACTGGCTCGAATCTATTATTCGTGGTTGGAGCGCGAGCGTAGGGTTCTACGTCCCCGCTCGGGGTGTGGGCGCTTACGAGGGGTGGGTGCGTTCGATGTATTATTAATCCCCGCCTAACAATGAACAGAGGACCAGCGGAATTCGCAAATTGAGTCCGCGAAGAGCATTTGTAATCCGAAGGGCAGACGGATCGTGGCAGAATAATCATTATTACGTGGACAAATATTCTTATACGCCGTTAATGACAAAAATCTCGAATTGTATTTCTCTTCTCGGGAAGCGAAACGAAAACTTCGAATAACGAAATATTGCTTATCTTTTTCCCAACGTCTTCGTTTAATTATCTTCGTAGCTAATAATATCTTCTATCTCTCCTCTCCTATTTTCATTTTATTCTCGCGTCGAGTATCTCGATTGCACACCGTCTAAGGCCTCGTACGCGTTTATCTCACGGTTTGTCGATGCCTTCGTCTGTCGCGAATCACGTAACTAATTAGAAGTTTCGCGTTACGAGAAACGTTACTCCCGTGCTTACGTTCCACGTCCGTGAATATTAATATAAACCGCCCCGCCCCATTACTGCGAGAAGATCTCGTGGCGTGGCGGCGCTCGACTCGCCTCTTATAAATAACGAAGGCCGCATCCCGTTGGGCGGGGGTCCCAGAGCCCTCTCGCGAGTCCTAAAACTTTTAGCAGGACGTTTCGAGGATTTCGTCGTGGGCCGGCCCCACCCCTTTCTTCGCCCCTTCTCTCCCCTGGATTCCCTCGGCAGGGATGAGTGACGTCCTTGGAGGGTGCGCGGCGCGAGATAACCTTGGCGGCCGATGGGCGAAAAAGTTAAGCGCGTAATTACTTCGGGATGACGAGGCCCGCCAACGATTCGTTGACTGTAATTTGAATCGACCGAAGGGTGTGCTGCCCCGGCCCCTGCCACAGGGGGCAATTTGTAAATTTGTAAACGGGCAGGAAGCGGGTACAGTCTTGCTCGTG
>NW_006263682.1:1019046-1021016 GCF_000469605.1 Apis dorsata | reverse complement strand
ATTAACGACATCCCTCCTCTCTCTCTCTCTCTCTCTCTCTTCCTCTCCCTCGTCTTCCTCGATCTCCTTATGCTTCCCGTGTGTGCCGTTTAATCGAGCAAACGCGTCGAATCCACTTATACTCTCTGTGGTGCGGCCACGAGGGGGAGAGATTCGAAGAGATTCGATCTCTGCCCGCGCTTTGGAGGTCGTTTTAATTGGAATAAAAAAGAGGAGGAAGGGGGAGAGTTTAGGAAACGATCTCGCCGGAGGTATTAAAATGTTAATAAGATCCGACCGATCTAATTGACGAAGTTGGGGGTAGGGGAGAGGGGGGAAAAAATGGCCGGGGGCGAAGTTTTTGACCCACTGTTCAATCCCATCAGGCCAACGGGTGTTCTCGTCCTACGTTTCCACGTCGACCGGTGAGCCGTTTCCTCTCGAGAATAAGCGCGTCCATCAAACGTCTCGTTACGAGGTAGCAGTTTCCTGTACCGTTCTCCATCCGTTCTTCTTCTTTTCCTTCTTTCATTTTTTTCCCCCCCTCCTCCTCTTCTTTCCCCTTCTCCCATCACTCCCTTTCTTCCTTCGCGTGGAAAAAAAGAGAAAGAAAGAAAGAAAAGAAGGAAGGAAGGAAAGAATATCTTATCCTTAATGAAAATGAGTAAAATAATTTGACGTGATCGAAGGAAGCGCAGTTAAATTAAACCCTTGTCAAAGGGAAACTTCGCGACGCGGCGATTTAATAGAAGGGTGGAGGAAGAAGAGGAAAAAAAAAGAAGAAGAAGAAGAAGAAGAAGAGATAGCGGGAAAGAAATAAAAAGTAGTGGAAAAACGGTAAAGTGGTTTCCGTAGTTACTTGTTTCGCGCGATAATTTGCTCCGGGATTGGAGAAAAATTTACATGGAATCGTAATTGCACGGGCACCGATAATGGACCGCTTTTATTTACGGGTTAACGGACGTCCCGTGTACATTATTAGCCGATATATATATATATATATAATTAAGGCCACAATTGTTGCCTCGAACGATGGAAATATCTTTTACGAGTTTCGATACCATCGAAGCTCACCTTCGCGTTTTCCCCTTTGTGCTTCGCGATAATCTCTCGATCGCCGTGGTTTCATTGAATAAAGAGCAACGGCGGTTCACGGTCCGCGAGATAATTTTATTCCAACGTTTCCTACGCGTGAAGATCCAATGCCATCTTCTCCCTTCTCGACAACGGAGAGAAATAATCTTCGTACGCGATGAATTTTCAACAGGTAGCCTCCCACCATACGATTCGCTCGAATAGGCTTTCTTCTGGGGATGGGACGAGCGGATCCATAGGATTTATCGGATATATCACCGTGTCGGTGACCACACGCCCGCGCACGGATCGTTTTCATCGCAAAATGCACGGATCTCGCGCGCTTTCTCTTCTCTCCCTGCCCCCCCGCGGCAGGGAATCGGACGAATCGGTCGATCGGGCAGAGGCCGAGAATCGCGGGTACATTTTGGGGGAAAAAAGAGAGGGAAATCCCGAAATACCTGGCTCGGTATAACGGTGGAAATCCCATCAAAGGCAGCGTGTAATTTTTGAACGCGGACACAGATACGCTTGCACGTACACGCGGCCGATTGCGGCCGATCGCAGAGTCGCGCCATCCCCCTCTCTCTCTCTCCATCTCTCTCTCTCTCTCTGGACATCCGTACAAAGTAGAGCACGCGCTGGTTGATGGGCGAGGCGACGTATTACGAGACTCCGGGACGGTAAATTTTTAATGGCCGCGGCTTAATTGTGCTTTGAATCCGAGCGGTGGCCGCGAGCCCGGCCAGAAAAGAACCGGCGAATTAGGGAGGGGAAGGAGGAGGGGGAAGAGGAGGGGGAACGAGATGGAAAAGGGAACTCGCTCGTTGCTCGTCCGGCCAAACCTCCTCGCCTCTCTGATATTCATGCATAGATGAAATGTACCGAGAAGTAAAACTGCTCGGGGCCTGTTATAA
>NW_006263682.1:1015113-1018492 GCF_000469605.1 Apis dorsata | reverse complement strand
CATTACCGAAAGGAACAGGCGGCCGCCTTGGTTGGAAAAACGAGTACGGGATATCGGGTACGGTGGATGGACGGGGATGGCGAGGATCGCCCTTCGAAAATTCGCTTCGTAAATTTCAGCCTTCTACTTGCTACGCGGTTGCCCGCTTCGATTCTCGTTAATTATTCGCGGTGGAAAAAATCTCAGCTTTATTCCGACCGATAGTCGGAATAGGGGGGGATATATAGCCCGGTTAAACCGATGATTTTCTAGGGAGAGGAGGGGGGGAGCGCGAAGGGTAGGGGCGTTCTCCGTGCGTGGAGCACAGTGGACAGCTCGAACCCGTTAATTACGCCCGAAACAGATGGCCGCTATTTTCGACGCGGCTCGTTGGACCGCGACGACTACCCACTGTCCGCAAGAATCGCGGCGAGACCAAGTTCCCCGCGTCGATTTTCTCCTAGCATCCTCGTTTTCGATCCTCGTCCTCCCTTTCCATCCCTCCCCTTTTATTTTCTCGGGGACGGCCGTTCGAATTTGAGGCGAGGCTCGCGTTCCTTCCTATCATCCCCATTTCCTTCTCCCTCTCCCCTCTCTCCTCTCCCCCGTTTTTCCACTATTTGATTTCACCTCGACGGGATGCGGCGCGGGAATTCAGGAAGAAAAAGAGACAGAGAAGGAAAGAGAGAGAGAGAACGTTTCGAAGAGAAGAGGAAAGTTCCGGGACGGAAAAAGGGATTTAATTATTCGGCCAGGAGGAACGTTTTGACCAGATGCACCGGGAACAGATTATCATCCATTTACCTCCCTGCTATAAATATATAATATTATTTCGAATCATCCGCTTGCGTACCTCTTTTATCGGTTTCGTAGCTAGACCCTGTGCACTCGAGGCCTTTCTTTTCCTCGAACTCTCGAATAACTCGAGACGATTATCTTACAATTAACAGAAAATGATCTCACACACGAATTAACTTCTTAGTTTATTTTATTTTATTTTACATTTTGATATCTCACGATATATCAGTTTGTGCGATTCTTATATCGTAAAGAGGAATTTATCGAAATCTTTTCTCTCGCGCCATTATCCCCAAGATGATCACCACAGAATCGACTTGCCTCGCGTGTTCCGATTCCGAAGAGAATTACGCGTGGATGAGACCGAGTTTTCCTGGGAGAGGGGAAAAGTGGCTCTTGCATTCGTTCTCCGTTATCAAAGGGGTACGCGATCCCGATTCTCTCGAAACCTCTTCTCGAGGATTGCGCGTCGTCCCGTGGCTGTCCTTTCTTTTTTTTTCTTTTCCAACCCTGCGTAACGCGCCTTTTCTCGCGCATCCCCTCGATTCAACGCGCTCGAATAATTTGCGGACGGGACGAAATTCGAACGAAATAAAGAGAGCACGATGGACGACTGTTGTTCTTTCCACCGAGGTGACCGCGGATTTTTAATTATGTCCCACGGCCGCCCGTGATTCACGACTCCCCTCGAATAAAAGAAACCGCTGGTTACGTCGCTGGTTAACGAGGGAAATCCAGACCGCCTCCCTCGGGGACAGGACTTCCGGTGGGGGCAGGGAATCGCCATAAGTACCTTAGTAGCAGAGGAAAATCCGCGCACTTGGCCACGGGGTCAGATACGCCTGCGGCTTGGAAAATTATCCCTTCTCTTGGTGGAAACAACACGTTTGTAGCGCTTGGTCCGGCATTCTTGCGCACTCGGGAGCAATTTTGGACGTGTTTTACGATATTGCGCTCTTCTACACCGTGTGTCCGATGAAACGAGGCTAGAAACGTGCATCGAGAGGGATAAAAGTAGTAGAAACGATATTTGAATTTCATGGGAAACGATTAACTCTTCTAATTGGATCGAACGAGGAGGAGGAGAGAGAGGAGAGGAAAATTGTTGCAACAATTCGAACAAAATTTTTACTAAAGGTTACACTAAAGGAGGTGGAAGGGCGGGAGAGCAAAGGTAGTACACCCTCAGGTGTTGTTCTCGGCCGGTGGCAACCCCTTTCGGGTAATAATCGGGAACGATACCCGAGGGAGGCATTCGAGCAGTCGTGTATTAGAACGAATGGTAATGATGGAGCGGTGCATACTAATAATGTTTATAATTCGCGGATTCCTCGGCTTTAACCCGCTTTGTCCGTTCCTTTCTTCCGTTCGAATTTGAAATAATCTTAATCTTCCCTCGAAAACAAATATTTTCGCATCCCACGTTGTTGAATTTTGCGCGATGTGAAATCAAATTTTGGGGAGAAATGTTTGAATCTTTCGTAAAACGAAGGATATAAATAACCATAAAATAAATAAAATGAATTATCATGACAATTACCCTTCGATCATGGTGAAAAATCGATTCTACATATAATTATGGACTTAAAGATGAAACAATGATTAAGATAATGCAGATCGACCGACTGGATCCTAGATATTTAAACATTTACCACCTTCGTCTCTCTTTTCTCTTATCTTCGTAAATTCAATATAATTACAAGCAATTAGAACGTATCGAAATTTATATTCTCTTGGAGAATATCTTTTCTTGATCGAATTTAATAATTAGAGTGGATAATAATGGACAATAAAATTCTAATCGTCGAACATAGTGCCCCGTTTTTGGCTGGTTTCTCGTGACCGGTCATCGAACTTTATCCATAATTCACCGTTGCCCGTGGCGGCGGGATATCCACCGGATTTAACTCGTTCACGACGACGACAACGACGACGACGACGACGACGACGACGACGACGACGACGTTGCCACGAATTATCGAATCTCACAGTCGACGAATCGGTGGCGAGGCATCCAGGTAGAGAGGAAGGGATCGATTTCGAGAGATTTGACTCGGTAAGCGGCACGGATAGGTAGGGATCGTCGATGGGATTGAGCAGATTGGAGGTACCGTCGCGGCCTGCAAGGATGGACGGAATTTAGATTGCTTATTAAACGGCGAATAAATAACCGAGGCGGAGAGCAGGCTTACCGTGTCCCCGGAATTTCTTCCAACTCGAGAAAGAAGTCGCCAAATTCAATCTCGGCTCGCTCGACGTGTATCGGCGTTCGCAGGCTCGTTCTAGGTTTCCTCTCCAGCGAAACCTCTCCACGTTTGTTTCTCGCCCACGGTGAGAAAGAACATTGAGAAACGCGTGGCCATTTCTCAAAATCTTATCGTAGGGGGACAGAAGTCGATATTTCACGGTAAATCGTGTCGAAACGTTCGAGATTTGTTGTCGATGTCGGGTGCAGACAAGGTTCTGACCGCGGGTAAAAAACCTTTCCGCGGTTTCCGAAAGGAGACGAGCACGATCCTCGAGGAAAAGATCTGCGGATCGGCTACTAAAGCTAAGATTTTTAATTCGAGGAGCTCAGACGTGGCCGCCAACCCCATCCACG
>NW_006263682.1:1011629-1014749 GCF_000469605.1 Apis dorsata | reverse complement strand
CATTGTAGCGTTTCCGCCACAAAGGGAGGCGAAACCGGCTTTGTTGTTTCACGGCCGTGCATCAACACTGCTAATAACGCGTCTGTTCGACGTCCAACCCCAACGTTAGCTGCTCCACGCTAATCCCGGCCAAGAGTAACGCGATGCTCGTGAAATCGTTCGAAGAACCGGCGTATCTCCTCCCCCCTCGCCTCTTTGATCCTCCCCTTCCACCTTTTGAATTTAACGGGTTAATTCTTCTCTTGTTTGGAATTTGGGCCGATTTCGGCCGGGATCCTGCGGGATTTAACCACAGTCACGCGGAGAACGCGTTCTTATTGCAACTGTGCGGCTCGAAATCTGTGCGGGATCGATAGTACCACTTCCATACCCCTTTTATCCCGATTTTCCTACGATCTCCTACGAACGGAGCCACGCTTCATTATTTACGAAACGGCGCCCGTCCCGCGGTAATAATTGAGGAGGCCGGCTATGAGAATTCAGATCGGAAAAGGAGGATCCATTAGAAGGATTCGAGATTCCAGATTCGATCGTCTGGCAAAATTTATGCGATCCTTATTCCTTATCACCGTATTTTTTCACCTTTGTATCGCCTCACCGTGCCTCTTCGAACCATTTCTCGCTTCTTGCCTTCTCCTCCCGATCCACCACATCCAAACTCGGCACCCCCGTTTCCCCCTGATCAAAATTCCTTCTCATCTCTCTCCCCCTCGACGAACGTCGCCTCTCCTCACCCTTATAGATTTAAAAGATCCGTACACAGCGTCGTATCGCGTATCCAAATTTCAAATAAACTTCGTGCTAAGGGGATGGAACGAAGCCAAGGAACTCGATACCGGTCGTGGTGAAAATTTCTGTTCCGCCGGCGGATAACACGCCGGTTAACCGTCGTGACGGTTGGCCAGGAAGCGCGGTAGAAGAGGAACGATACCACCCTCCTTTCCCGGCTCCTTTTGTGAGAAATAATTGAGACATGAAATACCGACGCGGAGCGCGCCGGTTTTGACGTAAGCATTCCATTGTCTTCCGCTGCCTTCTCTAGAGGAGGCGAGAGGATACNAAACGAAGAGGGAGAGAGAGAGAGAGAGAGAGAGAGAGGGAGGGTAGACCGTCAGGGAATAAAAGCCTTCTCGCGCGGTGGTGCGCCTTAACGCGGAGGGTGGAAAGAGAAAGGGAGAGGTTTCAGAGAGGTGTACCGCTCGGCTAAAGGATGCTCGGATTAAAGCGCATCGTTAGTGCATCCGTTGCTTCCCGTGACTCTGTTCACTCGTTTAAACGCGGATTATACGAAGTTTATCGGTCGTGATCCATCCTCCTTCTCTCGAATCCGAGACGGCGGCGTTCGCGGCGACGGGAAATCGATTCGAGAGGGAGGGATGTTTTCGAGGAATTTGGAAATTTCTTTCCGGGGATGAAAATTATTTTTGATCGATGGCGTGCGCCACTAGAATTTTAAACGCTCTAATGCTCGAGATGTCGAAGTTTGTACAGATATAAAATATAAAATAGCGAATACGCGCGGACAAAATGAGAAAGAGGAATTGGATGCGTTACTTCGTTAATTTTAATTGCGCCACCAGCGCGTAATTCTGGTTAGTTTTACCTCTCCTCTCTCCTTTCTTCCCCCATGAACAGTTCCACGAAGAACTACCGGAAAGCGAAATGGACACGACCAAGCAAAATACCAAATTAAATGTAAGCGAGGATGCCAGAAGACACAAGTTGACAAATGTATTGAAAGAAAAATCATCGAAACTGGAAAAGGAAAACGTAGGAACGTAACGACGATTCGAGAGGAAATGGACGAGGAACAATAGGATTTGAAAAGTAAAAAAAAAACGAGGAGAAGCAAGGATCGAACGCGAAACGAAAGCTTGATCCCCAGGATCTGGTGTCTCGTTCGCAATTTGCGGCTCGCGCGTTGTACACGAATTTGCGGCGTGCGCTCTATCCTGCAACCCTTGTTGCACAGACGTGGCTGGGGAGGAGGGGGGATGCATCGGTGGCTCGTGGAAACTCGACACTCGCCGCTAAATACTAGCCGGGCTCGATATTCGATATTCGTCGGTCGCATTATCCGCACGCGCATCCGATGCTGAAATCCGGAAACGAGCGGCTTAGGCTGCAAAGGGATGCCGTTGCGCGTGGGAAATGAAAAATCTGCGAAAAGAGAGAGAGAGACGGAGAGAGAGAGATGCACGTTCAAAGTGGCGAATCTCTCGAGAGATACAGAGTTTAAAATACATACGTTTTTCCACGAGAATTTAGGGGGTGACTTATGGATGACGATGGATTCGCGGAAGATATTTATTCGGTCGGTGTTTGGCCGCTTGTATCGCCGCTGTCGTCGCCGCGTTTCAATCGAAGAGTGGCGGCGTTGTGGACGGGAGGAAAAGCGAGGAAAACGAAAAGGCTCGGCGAAAGAAGGCTCAAAGGGGCCGCGAGGCAGCGCCAGACGACACCGACGACAGAGCGCGGAATCGCCCTAACTTTCAACGAGGCTACGCGCGGCTAATTTATTTGCCCGTACAACGCTCGATTGTCCTTTTCGAACCAGTCGAATCGCCATGGTTATTTAGAGATCTCTTAGAGACCTCTGACCTTGTACACTTTCGACGTCTGGCTTTGCGGATAACTGTACTGACGCGTATGGAAACGGGGCGCGAGACTTGAAGAGAACTTGGAATAAAAATGGTTAAAGCCACGTGAAAATTATCTTTTGGTGGATAAATTCTCCGTCCAAGAGGGACCAAATCTCAAGTGTACAAATTTCGGCGGAGATGGCGTAATTCCGCGGTTCTCGCAATTCGTATAATTCAAGAAGAACGAGCGCGTGTGTGCACGTCCAAGAATTGCCGCCACGGAATGCGCGCGACGAGGCTGAAATACTACGGTCGAATACTACCTCGTCGCGTTCTACCTCGTTTCGTAAACGTGAACTGCGCGCCAGTCCTGCTAATTTCACGGACCTGTTGTACTCGTAGTTGGAACGGTTCCAGGGTAACGTTGTAAAATTCCAAAGATGCGAGAGACCGATTTCCACATCGGAATGCAAACATCGATCTTGATCGAAGGGAAAGAGAACGAAGAGAAGACGGGAATACGCGATGGTAGACTAAC
>NW_006263682.1:1009865-1011426 GCF_000469605.1 Apis dorsata | reverse complement strand
TTTTTTTTTTTTTTTAATATTCCAGTTACGGGAGAAGTTAACGTTTCAAACCAAGTTGGCCAAGTATCCGACCGCCGGTGTCCGTTTAATTACGCCGGCTGTTAAAAAATTTACAACCTGTGAAGGTAACCTGACCGACGCGAATATGTTCCAAACGCGGAAGCACCGGCCGTTACGACTCGGTGTTGGCCGACTTTACGTCGTTCAATTATCCACCGCCGCATATAGCCGGAACATAGCCGGAATAATATCGCGGAAGAGGGTAGGCGGAAATTCGCGTTAACGCGTACACCAACGCGTAGACCGAGGGTTTACCAGTGGGTTCGCGAGCCTCGTACATCAGCTCGCGGCCAGGCATTAAAGACCACCTCCTTGCCGTCTTACTGTCTCGTTCCCGTCGAATGGAGTTCCCGACGAACCTCGTATAACATCGTAACACAATTTCGAGACGCGCGCTTCGTTCCTTCTCGGACGATGTTTTTCATCCGACTCATCGTGACTCCGGTTATCGAAATAACGCGAGTCGGTTTAACGTATATTGCTTGGTATAAAAATATCTTAAAAAAAAAATCTTAAAAACTTTTGATTAAAAACATGTTGATTGACTTTTCTTGCTTAAATCATCTTCGAACAACGGGGATAATTTCGAAAATAATTTTAACGTTACGCGTATTTTATTCGAACCGTGGCGCGTTCCACATTTTACATCCTCGAAGGAGTTGACGTTTACAGGACGTGGGTCGCGTGGCACGAGGCCAGTCGCAGACGACGACACCCCTTTTCCTCGGTGCAAACTATCGGAGACGAGGCGCGCGTGCGTATCGTATATCATTGATAAACGTCCATACCGAGCCTCTTGCCGTTATCTTACCGGCCTATCCCCCGCGTCGCCCCCGGTCTCGATCATCCCGTCGCACGATTTCTCGTATCGCGATCCCCTCGCCAATGCGGAACGACGCAACGTTATACCCCCGCCATTATCGTCCAACTTTGAAATACGGTGCAACGATCGTATCTCTCTCTCTCTCTCTCTCGGCGTGTCGAAGATCGAGCAACCTCGTTCGAATTGGCAATTTTTCTGCGGGTGTGGAAGGGAGAGGCATTTAGGCTGCCTCTCGTCACACTCGCCGCTTTTCTCTAATGGCGCATTAACGCGGCGACGACCGCGCGCGTCTAAAAGGTGCTCCACCGCGCGGTGCGTGGTGGAGGAAGGAAAAAGGAAAAGAAGGAGAAAGGAAGCTGAGTGTAAGTTGGAGAAGATCAGGGAGAAGAAAGAGACAGATAGGACGACTGCTTTCGCTCAACCCGCAGCTTCTTCCTCTTTCCCCGACATTTGGACGTGGCACCTTTGCGTTTCACCCTTGAGATTCAAAGGGTGCACCGTTTCAGTCGACGACCTATCGATCGAGCAAGTTTCGAGCCTTCGAACGAAACAACGGAAGGCAATCGGGATCTATCTATCTCGTCGTACAATTAGCGAGTAAGAGGGAAACGGCGGGCGGTTTTAGCGCGATTAACCCCGATCACGTTCCTTTTAATCTTCCCGCCGCGAAAATCGCCG
>NW_006263682.1:1005668-1009768 GCF_000469605.1 Apis dorsata | reverse complement strand
CCGGCTGGTGACCAGCTAGTGTCGCGTCCTCTGGTTCCCAGGACTAATGTTCCCCCGGGCGGGATTTCTCGTATCTCTGTGTGCGCGGCTGCTGAACTTGTCGTGTTCCTCGTCTGCCGCCCCTTCCTTCGCTTCTCGTCATAATAAAGGACCGATCTCCAAGGGATGATTGCGCGCGCGTGCGGCTCGGCGTAAAACGCTCGCGAAAAGAAGGCGAAAAGAAACGTTGATCTTGGCAACGAGTGATAATGCGCTTCGTCTTCTCCGAAATTTTTTTCGGATTGATTTTATTCCGATATTTTCCCATCCTTTAAAGTTCGATCGAATGAAGAACGGTGCTGAAAGAAGGGCGCGAAGAATTTCGAGTCGGACGTTTCGAGTTTGAGTTTGAATTTCTCTCTCTCTCTCTTTTTTAACGCGCTCGAAAATTTACGAAATTGACGATGAATGGAAAAATTTGTAGAGGGCAACGAGGCGAGAGTGGAGAGCAGCGAGGGAATTTCTTCGATGGAAGGTAAACGCAAGAAAGTCGCCGAACCGAAAGGGTCAACGGCCTCGGTGGAAAAAAAAAAAAAGAGGGAGAAAGAACGAAAGCTCGGTTCTGAATGAGTAAAAAGGCGAACCCCTTCGTTACGAATTTCCGTTGGGACTACCGGCACCGCCTAGTCCCTGTATTTTTCCCTCTAGCCTCCTCGCAAACGAGTGGCTCGCGGGGCTCGCGATTGCGGACTCGATTAGATACCCTCGAACAAAGCACGAGGCGCGAGGGCGTCACGTAATTTTCCGCGAGGAGAGGGGCCGAGTAAATTCGAACCTTTCTTTGGCCACGATCCAGTCGATGGTCCTTGGGACGATCGCGCGCGAAGGAAAAAGCTGCTTTCGAACTGGCCGCTGGGACCAATATTTTTGACGATTAAGGCAAGAGATGGAGCAAGAGAGAGGGGAGGGGAAGGGAGAAATTGAATCGTACGAGTGCGCGTTCCACCATCCAAGTCGTTGTCCCGCGCCCGTTGTCGTTGGCCTTTCTCCAGAAAATATAACCCACTACCGACCCTCCGCCTCCACCACGAGTCTCCTCTTCCTCCTGTTTCTTTTCTTCTTCCCTCTGGCCGCCTCGAGACGCTTCGGAACCATCCGCGAAACGGCCCGGAAGAAGTGGCAGCCGATAAATATCGAAACACTTAGCCCCTGTTTTCATAGGAGCTGAATTCGAGAAGCTCGAGAGAGTGGCTCGAACTCGTCTTTCTTCCACTCGCCACCATTCTCCTTCCCCTCTTCCACGCGGGCCTCTTAATCCGTCGATATTTTTCTTCGCCATTTTCTTCGCCCACTTCGCCCGTCTTTTCGCTCATCATGGTCGTCGAATGGGAGTCGAGAATAATTTTATTCGTTCGAGAAAACGATTCGTCGTATACGATATTTCTCCCCGTGTACGTATCCCTCGTTCGAGGATAATTCGAATTCGTTTTTTCCATTTTAGGAGGATTTATCATAACCTCGGTGAAGGGGAGGGGAGAGGGGAGGGAGTATCGGGGTAAATTCGTTTAAAATAACCAGGCGGTGGCGCGTTCTCGCGCGGAAAGAGCTCGAATTAAATCTGATTAGCGAGAGACGACGCGGCCCGTAAATTTGATAGGCGAGGGTTAATGGAAAAGACACACGAGACGATAATTTGAAGCGGCGGTTCCCCGCGGTCTTCTCGCGTACAAGGACAAGCGTGCAAGGTTTCGCGATGAACCTTTTTAAAAATACGTGGGGAAAATACGCGAAGGGGTTGGAAATCCTTCTCTTTCGAAATTCCCTTTCGAAATAATTGTCTCGCGCGCCACATTTCTCCATTCACCGTCCAACCAAATCCAAATCCATCCGATTTCGAAACGATTTGTACGCGACTCGCGCTGGTAATCGCGTGCCTTCAAAGCAATCTCTCCCGGCCAAAATTGTTACACGACTCCGCGTGAAATTGGGGCCGAAAAAATACCCTCGATTCCGTGGAAGGAAAGATAGAGGAGGAGAAACGGAGGGATAATTATGAATATCCAGAGCTGATGGGGAAAGCATCGTGTATCGGATAAATCTTTGTACGCCCGTGGTGAATGGAACCGCGCTCCACCACGGATTTACCTCGACGGTATAACGGATATCCTATTATCCATTAACATATAGCCGGGTCGACGACACCTCGATGCACTCTCTCTCGTTCGAGGATCCATCGATCTCGTGGAGAGGGAGGGGGGAACCGCCTGCCTTCTTTCGTTCTCTCGTTTCGCGATATTTCGAGCTCGCCACCTCGCGACGGTTAACCAAGTTAAATAAGTGGAATGATCGTCCGACGTGCCCTGTCACTCGAATTAGAAACGGATTTGGATTTTCCAACCGTCGAACCGGACGACACCGACGAGCTTTTCAAAGATTTAGACGCGTCGCGTCGGGGTCGATCACCCTCCATCTCGCGATTAACCCGCCCGATTTTTCCGTCGCGTTTCATCGATCTGTTCCAAAACGAGACGGGTCTCGAGGTTGTGGAAATGCGAAAACGCTTGCCCTCCTTGTCTCTCGCCAACAGTTTTCCCGATCGAAATTTGCTCGTTGCTCGCTATATATAATTACTTCGTCGAATGTAATTTCGTCACGGATCCGCTTCCGTCTATCGCTATTCAGTTATCTGTTCGTTGGAAATTGGATTTTGAAAGGTAAACACGATTTAGACGCGGTTTATTAATTAAACCCGAAAACGAAAATTTTAAATTATAGAAGAAAGAAAGAAAGAAGAAAGAAAGAAATGTAATTCTTCGTTCCCTCGTGATCTAAATCACGACATCTGTTCGAGAAACAGGTTTCGTTTTCCGAATTGGCCCCTTCTTTCAATTTACGAACCGGGTAATCGGCGCGCATGCATCATTTGAAGTCACGTTTCATCGTATTTGCGAGAAGGAAGAGGAGGGGGAGGGGGCAGTTTCCCCAACGTGGCGCGCATAAAGCCGCTCTAACGAGCGCCTCGATTTATCGAACACGCAGCCGGTTACCTCTTTCCGTCAGGCCGCTGTCATTACGTGGCATTATGCGGTTTTCCCGTTTGAAGTGTTAATCAACCGGCCGCCGCATTCCTGCCCGCGCGTAAACGAACTCTAAATAGCCCGAAACGTAAACATCCTGTCACTGTGAAAAAGGGTTGCTTTCTCCCTATCTCGTTTTTCTCCTTTTCCCTTTCCTTTCTCCTGTTTTTTCCACCCCTTTCTCCCCCTTTATATTTTATTCTCTTTTCCCTTCCCTCCTCCCGTTTTCGCTTTCTACTCGATATCGCGACTCTTTCCCGATCGAACTTGGACGCCGCGAGAAAAATTGAAGCACGATTCCATCAACTTGTTATATTGGTACTGTTTGCTTGCTGGAAAGAAGTCTCGTTGGGACAGAGGGCAAGAGGGGACCGGGTATCTCCACTTCAAACGCTTTGTTGACATAATAATATATTCAAAATTGTAATTATTTTCGTTTATAGGAAGTTACGTTAGGATAATTAGATCTGTGAATGGAAATTGAAATGTTTATTCGTATATATGCAATTATTATCTTGCACAACTTGAATAATCATTACAAATTAATTAGTCTACATGTATAAGAAATAAAATAATTTTTATATCATATCAAGAATTCTATGCTAATGCATTGAAGTTTAGATATCGTTTAGGATCATCGTTTTGGAGTATATGTGACAAATACCACAGAAACAGAAATGCGCGTTTCTTTCCAAATTAACCAATTTCTTCCGCGAGACTTCTTTCTATCGATGAACTTATTCCTTCGCGGTTATTTACCATGACGATTAAAATTACAATTATGAAGAGACTCGCGCGAGAAATATCATTAAGAATAGTTTGAACCGCGTAAAGATGATACTTTAATAGTTGAAGATAGACGTCTCCATTTCGCCATAAAAATGGCACACGCTCACCTCACCTCGATCTCTCACCTCGCCTTCGACCTAACCTAAAATCTAACCTCGTCGCGTCGAAAAACAGAAGAAACGTGGAGCCTCTTCTTTCTTTTTTCCTCTCTCCAACCTCGTTTCCCGCGACTAATCGAATCCGGTCGAACGACGA
>NW_006263682.1:1004526-1005056 GCF_000469605.1 Apis dorsata | reverse complement strand
CCGTGTCGCTATTTCCAACGCCGCCACTTTTCACCCCTCGTCGAGTCGAGTCGAGTCGAGTCGAGTCGAGTTCTCCTCCTCGAGTCTTCCCCGCCGAAAACTTTCCTCTTTGATTGGGACGCCGGGCGCAATTAAAACGGCACCACGAGCGGCGCACGCGACCCAAATTTTGGGCCGTTGATCGGATGCGAAGGAATCGGCGAGGATCCCTTTTCTCCCCTCCTCTTCCTCGCTAATGAGCCGGAGACAGTGGACAACTTTCTACCCGATGAAAGGGAACGCTCTGCTTGGCTGTTTTTCAGCGTTGTTGCACCCCGGTTGACGCAACGGGATAGGGTTAATTATTTGGAAGAGGGAGGGTGGAGAAACTTTGTCTATAGCGATCGTTGGAGAAAGTTCGATATATATATATATCTGGATAGTCTTATAGCTCGTTTAGTAGTACAATCGTCTGTACGATTCGAATTGTTTCTGAACTGACTCTTTCGACTGTTACAGCCGTTTAAAACGTTGTATAATTTATATTCTGT
>NW_006263682.1:1004163-1004478 GCF_000469605.1 Apis dorsata | reverse complement strand
TTTTTTTTTTTTTTTTTTTTTTACGATATCTAGGCAAATTGTTCGAAAGAGGAGCGCCATTAGGAATTGTTATAGGAAAAGCGCTCCAATTCCACGTTTCTCCGCTTTCCCGTTGCATTCCCGTTACAACTACTTGGCAGTCGCTCGCGTTTCTCGAGCAGATCCGGTGGCATGGCGGTGGAATAAAGAAAAGGGGATGGAGGGGGCGCATCGCGAGATAAGGTCTCTCGAAGCCCTCCCCCCTGGTGCTGTATCCCCGACAAAGGAAAGCCCGTGGGAGAACGGGCGCCCGAGTTCTCAGGTAACATTCTCCTC
>NW_006263682.1:1000755-1003887 GCF_000469605.1 Apis dorsata | reverse complement strand
TTCCTCTCGCCTTTTCTTTCTTTTCTTTTTTTTTTTTTTTTCTTCTTCTTTTCCCTATTCCTCCCCCTCGGTTCGAGGGCCGTTTGAAAAATCGAAACGTCGCAAAGAGTTCCCGTGGGATCGAGAGGCGTTCTCCTTTTCCGCGGGACTTTATCAGGACACACTCGGGTTGAGGCGAAACCTCGGTTTTTGCAACGGAGGTACGTTGAATGGGGTTCCAACGTTTTCGTGCTGGCGGGACCATCTCATTTGCATAATGCTGTTAGTACTGCTTGGATGGCGATGCCTTCGCGTCGCGGGGTTGGATGGTTGCCGCCAGAGCAAGGAGGGAGAGGGGAGGATTGCACTTCGGGAGGAAGCGAAACGGCGATGGAAAACCTTGCAAATACTCGTTCCCAGATTGTGGAATACCGGTGTCGGTCGAAAGTGAATTCGCTCTTTTGCTTCTCTAAAGGATCTTTTGCGCGATCGATTCGTTTGGAAGGAACACCAGGCGATCTTTCTCTCTCCTTCTTCTCTCTTCTTTAATTTAATTCAATTTAATTTAATTTTGACAAAATTGGCGAGGTCCTCGTCCCTCCTTCCTTTTTCGCGATTTGTTTCACGTAGACGCGAGAAAAATCATCGCACGGAGGAAAGTCTTTTATCGTTGCGTTGATGCCATGCTAAAAAGAGAGATCGAGCTGCAAACGGGCTGGTCGGGGGGATTTTGAATGACGGGCACGTTCCTGCAATATGCATAACCGGGGCTCGAACATGGAAAACCTCTTTGTGAGGCGCGACCGGTCCACTAAATCATTCATTGCCTTGGACCGTCTCGGATGACTAATTAACGCCGCTACAGATCGCTTTGTCGAGACGTTTGCTTACCTAATCAATATAACTCCTCTCCGTATTTGATAGTTACACTCCCTTCCTCCCCCATACCAACGACGTAAAATATCATTCGATGGACAGAGAGAATTTAATCAATTCCTCTGGAACTATGATCGTCCCATCCTAACGCGATTAAAGATGTTCCGCCACGAAACGTCATCCTCCTTAAAAATTCTCTCCCCCTTCGAGCAACACCAAAGAAACGAATCCTTCCGCTTCGATCCGCCATTCGGAAAAATCAATTTCTCTCCGCTGCAACGAATACGAGAGTCCGAATAGTCTCTCGTCCAACCCTCGATACACACCGTCCCTTTCTCTTGCGAATCGACGTAGCGCGTTCGTCTCTATCGCGTAACGTCGTTAGACGAGGATTGACGCGGGCTCACGAGAACGAGCCTTCTCCGACCGAATTGAACGATTTGAATTAACGGCCGATAGGGCGCGGAGGGGACGAGAGGGAAGGAGGGGCAAAGGGGTTTTTATCGGGACTGATACGGGAGTGGTCGATGTCCCCCGGCTAAGGAGAAGCTATAAACCAGGAGTTGCGAACAAATCAATGTGAGTGCTTTCGGAGGCCGACGACGACGACGACGACGAAAGGAGGAGAAACGGAGAGGAGGGTGGCTCATTTACTTTGACGGCCTACACGGCCGCATGTGAAACCCCTGCCGGTGGAAACTATCAATTCGAGACTATCGAGGACCGTTTCTCTCCCCTTCGATCGCAGTTAACTCGAGGAATGCTCCAAAAGCGCGCGTCGTTCTTCCGTTATTCGAAATAAAAAAACGGAATAAAAGTAAGAACTTTAACGGATCTTATCTCCGGAGATTGTTCGGTTGTTCGATCGAAAGTTTTTGGAAAGTTTTCTTTGAACGATTTTTTTTTCTTTTCCTTTATTTAATAACGAACTTTTCTTTTTTAATAACTGCTACGAGTACTTGCTCCGTACTTTGACGAGACGCTACACGATCGGTTACACGAAACTTTTACCACGATGGAAACGTTCGATACGGGATTATCGAGGATGCTTTCTAAGTCCATCCTCTTCAATCGCAAGTTAACGTCGTTTTTTTTATTCGACATAATAAAATGATAGCTATATCGCTATGGATCATCGTCGGTCCAGTCCAATCTCTATGAAAACGGAAAGTTTTCCTCGAACGTTACAATTTTTTCCCTTTTTCAATAACGGGAGCTCTATTTCAATAACCAGCAGTTTTTAACGAGTCACGCGTAGCCGCTTAACGAGGCAGCATTGTCGCGAGAAGGGCGGAAAGATTGTTGCGCGAGAAACTCGCATTACACGAGGGACAATAAAATCATCGCGGGCCAGAGCCTCGTCTGGAGATTAAAATTAAGGCGAGGGAAAGTTTCTCGCCGCAGAAAAATCCATTCTTCTTTCCAAGTTTCTTAATCGTCTCGCTAAACTTACGACAACGTTGCTTGGCTACGTCGACATAAGCCGAGTGATCTAGCGAATTTTGCCACCTTTCACCCTTCCTGTGATATTGCTTTCGAGGATCGAGATACGAACGAAATATTTCGAGTGTATCGTGCGCCGATGATATACTAGCGCTATCGACATTTTAAACGTCTCATGAACTTAAGGAAGATGCATAGAAACGAGGATTCCTCCTCCTCTAAAAATTATCGCCCTTGCTCAAGGAATAGATTGTCACCGGTTTGTATACGGCACATACAAACGCGGCGGAGAAACGAATCGCTTCGTAGCTTCGTTTTTCCATCAGAATCCGGGACAAAGGGTGGATGAAGAACGAGGGACTGGCCCCGGGCCAGTGGAAGAAATTGTCGCGGAGGTAAAAATCGCAGAGGTAGGAGAATAACGGAGGACAGTTTACGAGGAAGGAGGTAAGGGGAGGAGGAGTCGGTTTATCGGGTCTCGAGCAGTGGCGCTATTGAATGAACAGCCGTTTAACCCAGGCGGCGTATTGTCGGACCAGACATCACGGAAATTCGATTCTCTTTTTTCCCCTCCGTCCTCCCGTCCCCTCTATAACCGGCCGCCTCATTTTTCCCCCGCTTTTGCCACGACACGTGAAAATAGCCGGTAGACCACTCGCGTCTAGAGAAGAATCTCATGCATCTTTGATGCGCCCACGGCCTTCCCACCGACTCCAAGCGTACGTGGCCGAGACACCTTGCTCGAGTTTACCGTGCCACCGCTCGCCTATGGGGATTCCATTGATATCGGTATTTTATTCAATTTTTTTCTTCTCTCTCTCTTCACCATCCCAC
>NW_006263682.1:997147-1000508 GCF_000469605.1 Apis dorsata | reverse complement strand
GTCCGTTTTTCCGCCCGATCTCTCTCAGGGTTTCGGATAGATTTTTCTTGCGGCGGTTTTTGGCAGCAACGTGAGAACGAGGAGGGAGGCAACGGTGGAGGAGCGAGCACGTACGTTACCACGTAAACGAAAGCAAATTTAATGGACGTTTGGGGCGAATACCTGGCGATGTGCGCATCCGCTTCGCTTCCAACCGAAAAGAATCGTAAAGAATCTGCTTCCTCCGGATATAGAATTCGCATCGATTTTTCTGGGAATCGTCAGTCGCTCGATCATTTCTTATCGGATAATTAAAGAAGGCAAATGATTTACAGAGAATCTCGTGCGATGATCTCAGAAATTTATCGATTTTGAGGAGCGAAAGTTAAGAAATCGCTGCCCAAAGTCGAAAGTCTTTCTTGAAAGACACGCCTCGCGCGTTGACCAAGAATCCTGAATCAAAAGATCGCTCTTCTCTGGAACAAGTCACCGCGTTTCTGACGAACGAACCAAACTTACGAAACCGCGCTTCTCGGATATTTATTTCCAACCTCCGGCTAAGAGCCACTTTCCCTCTTAACCATTTGTTCTCGATGCGCCCTCTCGGCCCGCGCAAAGTCTACGCCGCGAGGCGAAATTATCATTTAGCCCGCGAGGGATGTAACGGCGGTATACTCCTCGTTTGCTCCCGGCGTTGGAGACGATTTACGACACTTTGCACGGGACGCGCTTAATCCGCGCCTCGAGCCTCGAGCGTTTCCTTGCCACCCTTAACGTTGCTTGTTTTACACGCGCGTGTTTTACCTGCCTAATATACGAATCAGGCTTAATCCCGGGAGCCGGTTGCGGCTGTCGGTCTCGCGACAACGCGAGATCGACGCGAGAGGTCCGCGGCGAACTTCAAAGGGGGCCCGGGGAACGAGCCGCTGGTAGAGTCACCCTTGAAGCGGCTCCCGCGTGAGTAACCGCGCCGTACCGAGCCTGTAAACAAAAGGATTGTAACGCAAATTAGGCCGCTTTGTCGTAAACTGGCGGTATTTGCCGAGGAACGCGAACAACGGATCGCAAGCAACACTGGATGGACCCTTCTCCCTCGGTCTCCTCGTTACCAGCCAGACGTGGATTAAACACGGTGAGAGGGATGCTGGAGGAGGAGAGCGAGAACGGTGTTCTTCGTTATTTTCTCCGTTATTTCTTTTCTAGTATGTTTTATTATTATTATTATTTTCACGGTATGGTTCACAGATTAGGATTAAAGCGAAAGAAAATTACAAAATATTATTTATTTATCGATGGATTGTTGATGTTTTTTATTGTTATCATTCCAGAAAAGTATATATAGGCGTACAACGAATATATACTTCTTTTCGATAATTACCATTATCGGCGAATCAATCGACGAATCTTATTAAGGCTAACAAAAACGAGGCTGTATATAGGCGGATCGATAATTGAAACGGCCCACAAATCAACGTCTGCACGAGTTGTATATATATATAGGTACACGTGCCGTTGGCGCCTATAACGCAATTTGTCCGCGCGGTGCCATTTAGGGGCGCCCTGCTTGAAACGTTTCTTTTTTTTTTTCCTCCCCCTTCCGTCAAAAAGTCACTAATACAGAGAGAACGAGAGGCGAGGTTTATTAAGTGGAGAGCCGGGAAAAAAGGAAGGGGGAGGGGAGGAGGTGGCGAAGGTTGTTCCTCTCGAAATTTCCAACAATTTTTCATCCCCTTTCGCGGGCCGATCTCCGCGTAGGGTGGACGAGAGTCTCTCTCGGCCATTCTCTTCCTCAGGACGTTCACCTACCCCACGTCGATGGCAGTTTAGCCGAGTAATAAATGGCACGGACGCACCTACTTTTCAATCGGGCCTCTAAGAGTCAATAAGTGTCGAGGGATGATGTACTGTTCCGTGCGTGGCGTAATAAGGACGCGAGCGGGGTGGACGTGGGGCGAAATTCCACCCGAGAAATTTACTTTCGACTTGATATAGGGGTGTATACGGGTGTGGTGGTGGTGGTGGTGGTTTGCATGTGGTGGATGCAACCAGTGGAGAGGAAAGGAAGGGAATTTTTCAGAAATTTCATCGATCCTTCGTCGATCTTCGAATCTTAAGTCAAGAAGGTTCGATCTGCCTCGACGGAGCAAATGGTCTTCCCTTTCGTTTCATTCGACGATGAGTAATCATGCGACGGTCGAAAAATTGCATCGGGAAACATCGAAATTCGTTCATCGACGAATCCAGGGAGCGATTGAATCGTAAATAATCCTTTGGCGGCTATTTCGCGGATAGCCGATGCACGAGCACAATCGGATCCGCAACGATACTGCATAATAAGCAACATTGAAATTAGGCAAGCCACCAGAGTTTTAATATGAATTCATACGGGGGAAGCGGCCCGCATGAATTATTCACGGGTGTAATTTGGAAAAACAAATGCCGAATAAGCAACCCGTGCGTGGCGTCTATGGACGTCGCGAGGAGGGAGAGATTGGTTTAAACAGGAGAGAGAGAGAAAGAGAAAAAACCTCGAAACGATTCACATTGCTCCAACGTTTTAATTTCTTTCCTATCGAATATTCAAACGCGATAAAACTCTCCTCGCGATAATATTCACACTTGTCGATTCGAGATCTCCCTCCCTTCTTTTTATCTTTTCGACTACGCGAAAAGAATAAACTTTAAAGAACTTTTAAGAAGGATCGTAACGATGCTGCTAATAATCTTTGTACGGAAAACTTTGCATATAATACGCGAGAACAAAATGTGTCGGTGGAGGAATTCGATTCCAAGCCGGATCGACCGTTCAACTGGAAGAAAAGAAAGCGGCGGACGAGGCGGCCGTCCGAGGCGGGGCAAATTGCATTGCGCGAGTAACATTGCGTATATATACGCGGCCGGTCTTTTCCTCGGCAAACACGAAAGTGCACTCTCGTGAGTTGGCAACTCGCGAAATACCATTAGGAGCGCCGCTTGCTCCGTTTATTAAGAGTTATGATCGTGCGAGACACTTATTAGCTCGGCCGCGCTGTGCAACGCCGCCCGCGTCGCTTCGATGTCTGAACGACGCTTCCCACCATTCGCACGAAACTAATCCATGAACTTTAAATTTCGATCCTTCGAACTTTCGAAATTACAAATTACATGTATACGTAGTAAGTAATCTCGCATCCCCTAGAAATTATTCGACTTTCCAGAGAAAGAAACTGTAAACTCCGCGATTTCAAGGGTTCGTTTTCAGGTCGAAGAAAAACGACTCGTCGTTCGGAAGGGGATCGAACCCCTCCGCGCCGGTAATACAGGCATCCGGGACCATTCTTGTCGGTTTAACGGGTCAGCCAGGCTCGAACTTGATCTACGTTTAGATATTTTTCTCATCAGC
>NW_006263682.1:991900-996903 GCF_000469605.1 Apis dorsata | reverse complement strand
CGACGAGCTCTGCTCTCCACGGGGTGGACTCGACAGTTGGGGGAGGGGGAGGACATATTTTTCTTGAAATTTGTCGCGGCTATCTGCCCGAAGGGATCTACCCTCGCGTATAATTCCCGGCCAGGAGAGAGGCTGCAAATCTCCGCTTCTCTATCTCGTGCAAACACCCCCGTCACGCCCCTCTCGTCCGAAGGGCTGATATAAACGTTTAAGATTTCCGCGTTTACGCGTCCATCCCTCCCCTTCCTCCGCCCGCCCTCTCCTCCTTCTCGGCCGTGTGTCACGGATCCACGGTGGGCAATGAAGGCAAACGCGCGAGGAGGTTCGAAACGGTGAGGTATCCAAAGTGGGGTAACGAGTTCAGGGGGATGAACCCGTATTTTGCAAAGGGGGTTAATTTGCTTGTAGTTGAACGTTCCAAGTTTGCCGCCCTCCCTAAAGGGGAGGAACATTATGCGAAGTTGCTCGCGCTGGAGATTTAGAGGAGATTTACGAGCTAGGTACGTTTGTGAATTGTATTCATATGGTTGGGAAAGGAGCGAGAGGAGCTAGAGACAGCGGAAATATGGGTTTCCTCGTAAATATCGTACACTGGACGCACACTGTAAATTCCATTCGTTTTTCCCCCCCTCCCTCTCCTTCTTTTTCTCTCGTTTTCTATCTTTCTCTCTCTATCGATCCTCGGATTTGCAACGCGAATTTCTCTTCCGGATGATATAATTTTTGAACGAGTTTCAGAAAAATTTGCCAGTTTCGTCGAGGTTTATTGCACATTAAGTAAGTCCTTGGCCAGAGATGGGCGAATTATGGAACGGAAAGGATCGTCGATCACGATCAAATCGTCCATTTTCATTATCTCGGGATGTACAGGTATAACAGGAATAAGGAAGAAGGAAAAGATTTGTGGGCGAGGGGTGGAAGGGTGACGGGACTACAGAGACACCCCGAGCAGAAGAAGAAAGCGGCGTACATGCGTCAGATAAAGTCACGCGCGCGATTTAAGAGCGGATTTCGTGCGGGAAACGACGTTTAAACGATAGTCACGCGCCCAACTCCTCTCCCCCCGTTTTTCTCTCCCTCCCTCCCTTCCTCCGTCCCTCCCGTGTTCCTAAATCGGGAGAGCTTGGTATGTCGCATAGAATGCGTGTAAGTTAAGGTCTGATGTCGGCTGCCAGACAGTTTCGGGGATTAGCTCGAGAGATTAGTTATAAGGTTACCCTTCGGAATAGAAATTCCGAGCTTATAAATCCTTAATCCGATGCCACGCGCTCTGTACAGGCTGATTCGATTCGAGGGGTACCGTCTCGAAAATGTGCACGCTCCGTATCGAGAAACATTCTCGAGAGAAGAATTTCATAACAAGTTTTATATTTTCTGAGAATAGAATAATCCCTCGTGTGTTTCGAGAAATTAAATTTTAAGCTTCTTTTTTTCTTTTGAGACTATACTTCAATTTCTTGCCTTCTCTCTTCGCTCGAGGAGCCAAGAAATCTCGACGTATCCCTGTCTCCCCCGAGCATGCACCTCGAGCGACCCCAATTTGGGTCAACGGTGTCAAGGTCGTCGTTCTTTAATTCGCCGATTTCCCATGCAAGTTACCCCTCGCAGAGCGGCGCTAGGCAGGAAAGACTTGGAGGCAGCCGGATGTGAGAGAGACACAGCCGACTGTGTAACGTCGCCTCCTCCTCCCGGCAAAGAAACTACCCCCCCTCACGAGCTCAGATCCCCATGAAAGCTTACATATTTAACGTGACCCCGCGTGAATAATCGATGCGCGAAGGCGCTAGCCATTTGTACTTCTCCTAGCTCGCTAACTGCGCCCGCTTTAAAGATTCACGCGAAAGGTCGAGGCGTCTCTTTTTCAACCCCTCCCGGAACTACACTCGTCTTCCTCCTTCTCCTCTTCCCCGATGGAAAGTTGAAAACAAGGGAAGGGAATCGTGCAGTTTCTATTGGCGCGTTCCCTTTCTCTTCTCTTTCTCCTTTTTCATCTCGTTTCGTTTCTCTCCCTCGTACGTCTCGATGAAAAATCGTTTCGATCTCGTCGTAAAATTTGAAATAACAATTTTTTCGAGGAATCGTGCTCGAGAGAGATGACGCGCTCTTCTTTATAATAGAAGGAGAAGGAGAGAGAGAGAGAGAGAAAGAGGAAGAGAGGTAAAGTAGATCCATCGATAGTTCCATTACAAGATTCGATCATAAACTTCATTCACCTTTCGTTGGAATATATATTCTGGAGGAATAAATCACGAGTCGTCGCGTAAAAGTTGGGATCGAGCGAGATCATTCAGGTTCAGGGGGCGAGATAAATCGTTGGAAAAGGGTGCCGCGATTCGTTCCCGTGGAATTCTTCGGAAGAAAGAAAGATTCGAGCGATTGAATCGTCGCGGGCCTCCTTTCTTCTCCCGTAGATCGGATCCGGTTCATGAATAAAATCGTAATTTTTCAGATTACCTTCGCAACAGATTTCTTCCCCCGTGGAGGGGGAAAGTGGAGATCCTGCGATAAACGCGCCGCTCGAAAATCACTCCTCCTCCCTCCCTCCCCTTCCCCGTGTATTGGTCCTCCATTTTTCACCAACGAAATTCGCCAAAGGTTTGCCAACGCCAAGATTTCCCGCCCGCCCGGTTTTCTCGAGGAAGACGCGACACGGGGCGCAGGGGACGACTCGGTGTATCGAGCGAATGTAACGACCTGTCTCGAGCTTGTCACGCGAGTAAACAACTTCGGCTAATGAAAACAAAACAGAGGTGGAACTGCTCTCGCCTCATACCGCTCGGAGACGTCGCGAGACGCTGTCGTCTTGGAATTTCTCGCGTGGCGTCCGTGAAATTAATAACACCGCGAAATTAATGAAAGTTTCACCTCGTGAAAAAGTGATTTTTCGAGGACCAGCGATGGCCTTCTCTCGGATAAATGAGAATGTCGGAGAATTAAAAAATCGTAACTAAGGAAGAGTGTGTTTTCTTGGTTTCGTTACGTTCAAGACGTTTCTAGACGATAATAATAAAGAAAAGAAACGAAAAGAAACTCGACAATGGAGTGAAAATATAGATCGGAGGAGACAAATAGTCAATTTCCATTTGCCGCTTTCGCCCATTCCTTCTCGCCAGAGGGAAGACAAATTTCCACGAAAACTCGGCGGCGCGGGATCAATTTATGAAATACACCAGACACCGCGATATTTTAACTTTCCTCTTCACCCTTTACCCGCGAATTCCCGCCATTCTGCTAAAGGAGAAACGAGACGGGAACTCGACTGCAACTCGAGCATAAAAATCTATCAACTCCTTCCCTTACGCGGTCGTATTTCGCGTTTCCTTCGTCGACTCTTCTTTTTATTCCGGTGGTGGTTCCTTTCGAAGGTGGTTTCGTCGGCCGAAATCGTATCGATCGTCGTTCACACAGGGTGCAACAACGTCGAAACCTGAATTCATAATTTGATCGGAGAATCGGTTTTCGGAGGGGTAGAATTTTGCTGTACTGTTTGCGCAATAAGCAGACGCGGAACATTGATATTAATGTTGCTCTTTTCCTCCCTCCGGTGGACGGTGGATTAATATTAATCGTCGCGGGTCGTACGTGTTTCACACAGGGTCGGATGTACCCTGGGAGATCTGTTCTTCCCGAAAACATTCATCCCGGCTGCCCCTTCGAGGAGCACGCGGCTCCATGTGCTGCGCGGATGTTCAACGTCCTTGAAAACTCGACCCGACACGTATCCCTCGTGAGAAAGGGTTGCCTTTCCAACGTTTTAAGAAGTCCCCGGTGACGAAACGGTGATGCGATGCCAACCGAACGAACGTTCTTGGTAATTCATCACGAGGCGAGAAACCAATGAGTTTTGTAAAATTTATTACAGCGATAATTCGATCGATAATTAACGTGAATTTCCATCACGTTCGTACTACGCACGACAAGGTAGAAATTCGTTGAAAAGTCGAGGTCGAAACGATGGTGTAATTGCAACGTGAAACGTGTTCTCTTCCTTTCCATCTGTGATGAATAGAGGACGACTCGGTGGTCTTGCGAGATGATTCGCGTTCGAAAACCCGCGGAATTCAATGCCACGAGCCATTAGAGCGGGATGCGCGAGAAGAAGCGCGGGAATCATCCTCGCCGCGATTGCACCCTGCTCGACCTTAATTCGCCTCCGTTCCCTGACCAATTATCGCCAGGCTTTCGCGGTTTCTATTAATTAACGACATGGTTGCTCGGCGCAACGATGTGGCCCATTCNAAGGGGGAAGCAGCGCGGGCGAGGCTCGCGGCGGAACCGAGCGTGGAAAAAGGCGCGGGGAGGGGAAGAAAAGGAAAACACGCTGGGGATAGAAAAGAGGAGGGAAAGCGTACCGAGGTGAAACGCGCTCTCCTCTCGCCACGGCGGGAATGATGGTGTGACGGCGATTGTGCACGCTTAACCGAGTTACACAGGCGATAAGAGAGATATTTTTCGGTGGATAAATTATCCGACCGATCTTTTTCTCTACCTCGTAGCCTACTGCTAACTCGAGCCGCCTCTCGACTCCGGGGAAAGGAACGAGCGGGCGAATTAAATTGTTCGTTCGAAGCGTTACGCGGATTAACTCGAGGCGCGTTGCGCTGCCTGTGAAAGCCGTGTGTTACGTATTAAGCGTGAGTGAAACGTGAACGTAATTGCATCGTAATTAAACCATTAGCGGGATCCACGGGAAAAAGAATAGGGAATGCACGGGATGGAATCAAAATGCGTGGCAGGTTGCGGAGGCGCGGAATGGAATCGGGTAAATAAAGCTGTTGCGCTCGCGACCGGCATACGAATACATATCGATGGGGGAGCAGGGAGGGGGGGAGCAGTTTTGCTCGTTGCTGAACAAACGAATCAAATTTTTGTTTTCTTTTTTTTTTTTTTTTTATTTTCTGCGACTTGCAGCCGCGCTTTGCATAATCCGACCAATTCGAAATTTAAATGACACGATCGATCCTCGATCTCTACCAGTTTCAATCCATCAGGGAGATCGTTTC
>NW_006263682.1:991159-991873 GCF_000469605.1 Apis dorsata | reverse complement strand
TGTTTCGTTTTTTCTTTTTCTTTTTTTTTTTTTTTTCACGTATATACCGAATTATAAAACGATATTTCGCCGATAGAGCTTGGAGGACGGATGGATCGTTTCGAGTTCGCGAGAATTTTGTATGATCGAGATTATCAGCTGGTTTCGTTTTCACGAGATACGGGTATAAATACGACTCGTACGATCGAGTTAGCTTCCGTCAAAGTCTCGCCGAGTATTTTTTTTCGTCTCGTAGCAAGAAGAGAGAAGCAAGAACGTGTCCCGGTTTAAAGGCAAGGAAGACAAGGCGAAACACGCCATTATCGGTGATAGTCACGGTATTCTCGAACCAGACTTTAATGCGAAATTGACATGGGCTTATGAATTATGAATTTGCACGGTGTGCCGCTGTGAAGCGACTTTAACGATCCACCTTTTCCCCCATCCGTTGCCAGGATTAAACCCTCGTGAAAGTTACGAGTAACTACGGGAAACGACAAAAATAACAGCTACCGAATAACTGACTGAAAAAAATATCTATCTTCCAACAATTTCAAACTTCTTCCCCCTCTCTCACAATGAAATCCTCCCTAATTTCAAAAAAAAAAAAAAAGAAAAGAACGCAATGCAAAGCTACAACACTTGCTCGAAAAGAAAACCTACTTCGTAGATCGTATTTTTTTTTTCCAATCTTCGCGTTTTCCTTTCCTTTCGCTCGATCGAGTGATCGTTTAC
>NW_006263682.1:987345-991021 GCF_000469605.1 Apis dorsata | reverse complement strand
GGCGGGTCCGCTTTCGCCTTCTTTCCTTTGCGCGCGTGTTCGACACTTGTTTATGCGGACGGAACACGGGAAATTGAATAAAGTCGGGAGCGAGCGGTCCACCGTTCCGATACATCGAGCGGAATGATATATTTGACAAGTTCGCGTATTGCCATGCACCACGGTACACAGGCCGAGCCCCGCGTGTCCGACCATGCACGCGCCTACTCCACTTCGGCTCCGCTTCCTTTCTCTCCCTCCTTTCTTTCCTCCTCTCCTCCAAGTTCGCGCCCGCTTCGATACGTCTCTCTTCCTTTCGTCCACTCGCTTTGTGCCAGCCTCGATTCGCATCCAATGGCGATACACACACGTCACATACGCACGAGGATACGATATCAGATACGATACGCTAAACTATCGGGTGTTACGTGTGTTGTATATGCATATCAAGAGTGAAACCAGAGAGAGAGAGAGAGAGAGAGAAGAACGTCTCTGGTGTGGCGAGTCGAGCAAGCAATGTGGTAATCGGAGACGTAATTGAACAACGCGTCTGACCATTCACGGGAATGCATCACTTGTCTACCTTGGCTCGGTCGAAGGTTGAGATCTGACAAACGTGTTTCGCGTCCGCTCTCAAGAATATGTCTCTTTCTCTCTCGAAAGAGAGATAGAAATTCCAGGATTGAATTATATATTCAAAATCGGCAGCCCTGGAAATACCTTTCTTTTTCTCCATTTCTTAGAAGATACGCGTGCGCCGTGCATCAGGACGCTCGGTTATGAATATGTAGAGAGTGCGCCACCGGTGGTGGTGGTGGTCAGACACCGGAAAACTCTAGATAGCGCCGCGCATGAATATGCTAAGCGCATCGCGAGTTCGAAGGCTAAAGTAATTTTTTTTCTTTTTTTCCTTTCTTTTTTTTTTTTTTTTTTTCTTCTCTCGCTGCATCGACCCCTACAGTCCATCGTGCGGGAGATTCGCGCTACCTCCTCCCCGCTTCCCTTTCTCGCAATATATCCCGTCCCGCTCTTTATCTCCCCTTTCACCTGTGACACACTGTCCGTCAGAGGGACCGTTGAATGTCATCCCCAGTTATCGAAGAAAATTTTTCCCTTTTTCCCGCGTTTTTCAACGTGAAATACACCGCCGCGAGAGTCATTTGTTCTTCGTCGATATCAATTGCCCACCAGGGAAGGGGAGGGAAGAATAACTCTTCGATACGATTTTTCTTTCTCTTTCTCTTTCTCTGCGCGCGGTATCCATGCTTCCGGTATGAGTTTCGCGAGGAATCAAATTCAAGGGAAGGTTTTGCGATATACCAACTATACGTAGATAGTTTATACGTTGGTAAGTTGGAACGAGCCCTCAGAGCTCTCCTGGAGAAGCTTTTCCAAGAGTCTTTTGAATAAAACCGTGGAAGCGGAAAATACGCGAAAGACGATGGTAAACGTTCGTCCTGTTTCTCATCCTCGAAAGGAAAAAAATTACATTCAAATCTCGTTCATCTTAAACCAACTTTCCCCAACCCTCTCCCCTCGTATTTCTTTCCCTCCAATTTGTTTTCCAAGTGGAGAAATTATATAGGAGGCGAAGCGTATAAATTCATCGTATTTATAAGAGCACGCATCGCGACACGAAGTTCAAGATCAAGGGGTTAACTGATGGAAGGTTAACGGAAAAGAGAAATGAAAAAAAAATAAAATAAAAAGAAAAGAAAGAAAACGGAGGGTTTCCTATCGAGCGAGAGTTGTAAATTCGCGTGACGGTCGGCCGTTTACGCGAGCGTGTAATTATCGTTCTAACCGGGCGTGCGCGGTCATATTTTTCGCGACGTTTCCACCGACGAGAGAAGTGAATAATCAAAGACCAGAACCGGCACGACAAGCTTCATTTTTCGCCGATCGGTTGGTTCGCCGTCGGTCATTAGCGACGCGAGATTTAACGGGCGAGAGGTGAGTGATTTTTTTTTTCCTTTTTTTTTTTTACAAGGTCGCGATGCCTGCGCCACCGCCGCCGCGAGACGAGAAAAAAAGGAGAAGAGAGGGGGAGGAGAGGAAAAAACAACGGTTGATAATAATATCTCGGTGGCGTGACGGGTAACTATAAAAACCGACGCGTAATTGTTGTCGTCGCTGGTAATTGCACGTATTTCTGCAATACTCTTTCTCTCCCTCTCCCTCCTCTCTTTTCATCCGACTCTGTCCCCCTGAGCCGAGCCAATCTGACGATCGATGTGCTAAAATCCGAGATAAAGCTCCAACTTTCCCTTCGCTCGTAATTTTCGGTTTTCGTATCAAGGTTCCGTGACGAGCAGCCGTAACGAAGCTATATCAAACGCGTCCACGTTTCATAATTTTCGGAGAAACGGTAAAAATCATCCCAAATTTTTCAACCGCTTTCGAATATATATATATATATTCTTCCCTCGTTCTTTCGATCACATTACAGCGACACGCGTATGCTTATTATCGCTACTATCGACGATAGATTCTCTTCTTTTTCTCTCAACGTCAGGCGGAGTAATATCGACGATTAATACGCGTCGATCGAGGAGGAAAGCGTGGATCGTCACCAAGCCCCCCAACGATCTTTAATCCTCGCGCGTGATTCGAGATTTTGTCCCCTTGCGTGTGGAGACGGCAATCGTCGCGTCTTCGCCGCCGAGACGATTTATTGCCCCGTGGCTTCGGCCAGACGCGAGCAATTTACATCCCCGGCTATCTCTCCACGCTTGCCTCCAATGTGCATCCCAATCTTCGGGACGTCTCGAGTCGCCCGAAATTACCAGGGATTACCAGGGAACTCGCTCCAATTGCTCGATGATCTCTCTCTTCTCACCTCTCTCCCTTCGTCGCCCGTCCATCCGTTAATTTTTATTTAAACACGCCGATTGTACACATCTTCGAGAAATATCGAACGGTTTGAAAGGGAGAGAGAATACAAGCAAAGTACAAAAGATCTCTCTCTCTCTCCAATCTTCTCACCTCTCTCCCTTCGTCGCCCGTCCATCCGTTAATTTTTATTTAAACACGCCGATTGTACACATCTTCGAGAGGGAAATATCGAACCTTTGAAAGGGAGAGAGGATACAAGCAAAGTACAAAAGATTCGATGGGGATCGACGAGGAATCTTGATCTCGATCGCAACGCGTCTTGAGGTTTGGTTCAAGCGTGAAACGTTGACTCGCGATTTATTGAGAGACGCGTTTTCCGTGATGGCCGAGGATGAGGACGACGAGGAGCGGAGAGGAGAGTCGGGGTAGCCCCGTCTTGATTATTTGGCGACGGTAAAAATTTCGCCGTGGAAGGAGTCTTAATGGACCCCCGGTGCGCGCCATTATGCTCAAAGGATGAAAGGGTCCTTCAAAGGATCCTTGGCTCCCATTTCATTTGCATTCGGGATTGGAAGAGGCCAAACCTCTCTCCTGGCTCGTCTCTCCTGGCTGGACGATTATCCCCGATGATTTCGGTCTCGTGATGAAAAATTGGGTCAGCGGGGTTAGGGAGGGAGCAGGGGTAAAAATGACAACGATCGTAGGGGAGAGGGAATAAACGGGGAAGATCGGAGGAGGAGGAGGAGGAGGAGGAACGGGGAAAGATCGCGGAATGAGTTTTCTCGTTGGAACGAGAAGTGGCTCGAAATTAGTTTACCTTTGGAAACCAATTTCTTTCCTTTTCTTTTCTTACCGCGTAACC
>NW_006263682.1:983817-987099 GCF_000469605.1 Apis dorsata | reverse complement strand
CCGCCGCTCGACTCAGCCGCAGGACGCCGGAAAGGGCATCTCTGTGTTGCGGGTCCCCGTCGTTGTTGCGGAAACGAAAATAATAAAGGAACTACGCACGATCGAAGAGCAATATCTGCTAACGTCTCGAGCAATATCAGGACCACGATTGTTCCCAGTTCGCCGTCTACCTTTTTTTTTTTTTCGTTTATCTTCCCGTATACCGCTTCCTCGTCGGATCCTTTCTCGAAGGGATTCCCCTCCTTTCTCGTATGTAAATCCTATTTACCGTCTCGACTCCTCGAGGCGGAAACTTGTAAACGGAGAACCGATGTACTTTTAAATAAGTTGACGCGAAAGTTTCAGTATTGTTGTTTAGTTCGGTAATGGGACGGAGGATCGAGGAGGGCGAGGATCGCGAGATTCTATCGTCGATATCGAGCGACGGTTTCGAAAAGCTCGCGAGGCCTCGGATCGGCGAAATATCTCATCGAATTTTGTACCGAGAAGATGTATCTCCTTATCGAATCATCGATCTTCTTCTCCTTTTCCGCTCGGCGGAACGTCTCGGCCATCCCTTATCCCGCATCGCTTCTCGATCTTCGCCATCGACAACCTCGTGAAAAATCTCCGCCACGAGTAAACTTTCTCTCCTTTATCCAACGGTATTCGAAATTTCGAATTTTCGGAGGTATAATATTTTGGGAACGAGAAACTTTTCCTTTCGGATTAATTTTTCGATTCGTTCCGTTCGAGTTTCGAGTTTTTCCGCGCGACGACGAGGAGGAGAAGGATCGATGACACTTGGTAATTCTCACTCTCATCGTCAAACAGCTTCGCCCGTGTATTTGGATAATCCGTTCTGAACGATCGTAGCCGGGGCATTTATCTCGCGGCCAATTTCAGGATTATTGTCGAATAATCTTTTTTCCAGACGCGCGATCGCTCGTAGATGGCGGATTAATTACAGGCAAACACCTCCTTCGTCGCGATAACGAGTTGGAATTATCCCTCGAACCGGTGATCCACCCTTTTAAATCCTCGATTTTTCATCTCGATAACCGTCCCCGAGATCTCGTTTCCCTCGATTCCACGGCAATTAAACGAAAGGCAAATTCGTTCGAAAGTTTCCTCGAGCAGTCAGTTCCCTCTCCTGGTGGCTGGAGCGTCACACGAGATGATTAGAGAGAGAGAGGAAGGGGGAGGAAGGGAGAGAGAGCGGGTAGAGGGAGGGCGTTGGCTGTAGCTAAGTAAACCGCGCGTTTCAAGTTGTTCCTTTCCACGTCGCTAGACGCCGCGATATTAAGCGTATAACATGTACACCCGCCATTATACAGCCATTACTACGCCACACCGTTGCATAGACGCAACGGAGCGAAAGGCAAAGTAGCGTGTGGCACGCTTCTGCCGTGCCGCCTATCGCCCCTTGACTGACAACCTTAACCGTTCCACCCCGCCGCCCTCGCCTTCTTCTCGCCACCGCGGAAGTATTGCGTTACCTGCTTCGTCGCCGCGACGCCGTAATTCCCCTCCCCTCCTCCCGGTAAATCGTGAAATTCCATGACGACGCAAGATAAGGGACATACCAACCCTGGCCACGGGGCACGTTACCACGAACGTTATCACGTTTTATATCCGGACAACGGGATCGTATCGAGGTTTCGTCGAGCATATTTCTTTCTCTTTTCCTTTGAGATGACATTATTACTATCGATCGAAACCTAAAAACTCCAGGAAAATTTTAATAATAATTGATAAAAATAAGTGTGGAACGAAGGGAAGAGGTGAGTGTCGCAGGAAAAGGGGGGATGTTTTTGCTCGCCTCGATATTCACGATGCGGTCAATTCGTCATGCGTGCTTCTTTATTACACCGGTAAGAGTGTACCCATCCCCTCGAGAAATCGGTAAATCGGGATTCTGTGTCTCGGGATTACGTCGTTTCAGCGAGTTCTCGGTAGAACGATTGGTCGGTCGCGTTTTCCCCGTCTCGGGGAAAATCACATTTGTCGGCGGCCTCGCCCTTCACGAGAGGTGGCGACCCGCCCCTGACCCATTTCGCCACGCAAATTTCGTTCGAATAGCCCCGAGCTCTCCGCGTTACGAATTCCATCGCTCTCTTTCTCGACTTTCACCCTCGAATGCGTACGCCTCCAGGCCGAGTATTTAGAGATAGTCTCGAGTCTACGTGCGGCGGATAACGGCCCTTGCTCGGGAGGGATAGTTTTCAAGGCGCGGTCGTCTGAATTCGTCGAATCAAAGGCCTCTATCCTTAGCTCGTTATCAAACGCTTTATCTCTCGACTCGAGTCGAATGTGGGTTAAATTTCGAAATTTCGGAGATCATCGGGTGAAATCACGAAATTTGCTCGCTCCCTCTCCTCTGTCTGGATATTTAGTTTAATTATTATTGTGCTGCAACTGCTCAGAGAGTTTCAGCAATTGTATCGCGAAATATCCTCGCCGCTTTTCACCGTTCCGGCGAATTGACGCTTATTTACTTGGCTTCGGAGAATATCTTTTGTGCACAAAGCATCGTTCAAGTGTCGTTTGATCTGGATAATCATTGGCGCGAATGAGTTAGAATTCGAGAAAGAAAGAAACTGATTCCAGTTCCTCCCTGAAACCGCTTCCTAATTCCGATCAATTTCGTAAAATTTCAACGGAGCCGAGGCGAGCCGTGGAAAAAATCTGCGAAATTGCGTTCAAAGTTACATAAATTCACCTACCGTTCCATTATCGCGATGCTCGGCCGAAAGAGAGAAAGAGAGAGAGAGAGAGAGAGAGAGAAAGAGAGAAAAAAGTGCTGCAGCCGGGAATTTGATTACCGGCAGGAAATCGTTAACACGTTGAAAATCGATTACGTCCGCGCCATCCACGTTGACGCGGAACCTCTTCTTTAAACAATGCTACGCTCGCGGATAACGGTATCGCGTTTTAATCACGTTTTTCAGAGTCCATCCATGCCAACAACGCGAACAACAACAACAACAACAATAATAATAATAACAACAACAACAACAACATACACGAGAAATAATAACATTTAAATGTATCCTCGAAAAACGACACGACGCGAGCGGGCTAAAAAGGAATAAAAAGGAATAAAAAGGAATAAAAGCGGATGCGAAGTGAGAGCATTGGCCAATCGGTCGAAAACGGGGAAAAATGGCGGTGATAACGAACGACTATCGAACGGTTAATTTCTTTCCAGTTAGTTCTAGCAGCACAAACGAGGAAGTTCCTTATCAAGCGTGTCGGATAAAGTCGTTACACGAGACAGAGAGGCATTAATAGCCGAAATCG
>NW_006263682.1:981154-983659 GCF_000469605.1 Apis dorsata | reverse complement strand
CGTAGGGAGGAGAAGAGGGGGGAGAGGGGCCCGCCTCGGGCCACGCTCGTCGATGACGTTACTACCGTTTTAACGAAGGGGTTGCCCGCCATCAAGGAATCGCGTTTTCCCTGCAGACGATGATTATTTAGATTATCCTGCGCGATCTCTGCGTCGTGCAATCTCTCTCGTGTAGCGAGAGAGACAGAGAGAGAGACAGAGAGAGAAAGAGAGAGGGAGAGGAGAAGGCAGAGACACCGCGTCTCGCAATCGCTTTGATGACATTCGTCTTCGAAGTTCGAATCCCCCCCGGGGCTGCGTGCGTTTCGTCTCTCTTATAACCGGGGTGAACCCGGTTCCTGGCTCTTGTCGCGATTAAAAGCCAAAGCGCAGTTCGATTAATTCCGGTTATTTGCGTCGTCGAATCGATTCGGATCGAACCTTCCTTTCGATTTATTCGTCTGCCTCTCTCTTTCCTCTCTCTCTCTCTCTCTCTCCATCATCCATTTCATCCACATCGTACAGTAGGGATTGTCTCTCGATTCTTCATCCTCACGCGAATCGTCGCACAACGATAATTTCGCGCATCTTCTACTCTTTTCTTTTTCTTTTTTTTTTTTTCTTTTTTTCCGATTCGCGTACACGTTTGATCGAGCACCATAGACGTTACTTAAAGGGTACTTGCGATTGAAATTGCTGTTCGACCAAAGGGAGGAATCGTATACAAAAAAGAAGAGCGATTCGAACGTAATTCTCGAGTGATTTCTTTGACGGGGGAGCAGTGGAATGAGCTTTACAATCGGGAAAGAAATAAGCGTAGCGCGAGTACAAAGAGCGGAAAGATCTGCGCGCGAGGCGGGAGAAAAATTTTTTTTTTTTTTTACAGAGAATCGTAATTTCGGCCAGAATCGTAAATTGGCGGAATAACGCTCGTCGTCCCCGTCATAAAACATCTCTGCACTTTAACGTCCGTCCGGAAAACGGCAGCGGAGCCGGTCGTGCGAGGCTGGCCGCGACTCGTTCCCAGTTTTGGACATTGAGAAATTAACGGCACCCTTCCGTTTCCGCTGGAAACGACGCGGGTCTCGGGTTAAAAGCGGGAGACTGCATCGAACCAACGCCGCCCTTCCAACCGATACGGGACAATAACGATCGTATCTTCTTTATCGCGCGTGCATGGAAAGATTCCGCGTGAAATTGAGAGGAAATGAAAGGTTATACCTTAAAATAATCAATTTGGGAATCGATTGGATCCTCTCGTTACTCTTCGATACGGAACAATGACAATTTTGTCGCGCATCTCGTGGACAGAAAGGACAATTTTATAATACAATTTATACGTGAAATGGCAACGAATTGTTTCGACCATTGTCCAATAGGGAACAATGACGATAACAACATCTTCGTTACACGCGTGAATAGAAATTGAGGATGGAAAACGTGGCGAAATTTTAATCCTGAAATATAATTTACACACGAAATCGAAATGCTTGTTCACAAGCGTGAAACGGAGAATGGTTAGAAGACTTGTTTAATTCTGTTTTAAATGTAATCGATGACGAGGATATCTTCTTTCTTCGTGGCACACGAGATAGAAAGATGATAGAAGGATGGAAGGAAGAGCCGCGTAAACGGAGCGAACAATTTAACAATCCAGGAGGATAGGATTTAAATCGCGAGAGCGCGAAAGGCGTCGAACAAAGGGGCGAAGGTTGTTGCACCGGCCTTGAACAGATAGAGGGAAGAATTATAGCGATAGCGGGACGGAGCCGTGAAATTTAGAGAATCGGTGAATAGAAACGGACAAGTTGGCAGCATGCCTAGCCAGGGCCCAGCCAAGGGGGGGATCGTTAGGGTAAGATTGAAGATTACAATGGAGTGAATCGCGAAGACATATGAGAACGTCCGAAGAGGACACTATTTATACTAGTGTAACGTTCCCTTTGATTAATCGTACGTGAGAATCGTAGTTTTCGTTTTAAAATTTCTCCAATTATTCTTATCGCGTCGTTATTCTCAAAAAATACGATATTATAATTCATTCGTTCTAGTATTATTATTAATTAGACACAGTTCACTGATCGAACGAATGAAAACAAACGAACGAACAATATGTAAATTATACATTTCTCGAAAATAGAAATAAAAAAAAAATAATAACAAACGATACGTACGTACGCGTGTATCGAAACACATAATTCGAGTGTCGAGCTTATTTATTACAAAAATATAAATATCCGAGAGCGATTACAATCCGTCTCGAATATTTACATTTCGATTTTCGCTCGTCCCGAAATCCTTTCATCCAGTCAATTTTCGCGGTTAACGGAAGCACCAGCTCGAAAAGTTTCCTCTCCAAGTATCCGATCCTCGAGAGGGGAGGGGGTTAATTAATTCGCATAAATTTCGCGTGTGTCCTGTCTGCGAGGGGGGGACGCGACGATTCGGCGATGGCGGCGAACTTCGATGCCTTTGAAGTTTTCCCCGATATCGTGGGAGCGGTTGCGAGTTGGCCAGGAATTTTCT
>NW_006263682.1:978705-980798 GCF_000469605.1 Apis dorsata | reverse complement strand
GCGTTTTATCGACGATCGTGGTGGTCGTGGTGGTCGTGGTGGTGGTGGTGGTGGTGGTGGAGGTCCGGCAGAGTGGAGAATCCACCGCGCCTCGCGGCAGAGAGCCATTCTCGACGAAGAAAAAGAGCATGAGGAAGGGGAAGGGGGAGGACAGAAACGTATCTGCGTCGAGGGAACACGATTCTTAAACTCGTTCGTGCGGAACAGATATCCGGTCCCGAAATCAGCCTCGTTACGAGATATATGTACACACAAGGGTCGGAAAGAGAGAGAGAGAAAGGAAGACAAAGTGATTCGCGCGAGTACATGCAAAATGGAGGGTTGAAAAGAGGGGAAAAAAAGAGCGAAGAGAAGAGAAGAGGGAGAGAGGTGGAGACAATCGATACGCGGAATTTTCTCAATGAAATTGGAAAGGAACTATTTTATTTCCGGTCGCTCGATCGCTAGCACTCGGTCTTTTCACGGTAAACTACCGAGTACTGAGACGATCGCCCTTCCTTCGAGGGAGGAAAAAAGAAGTATCGAGTGGTGGTGGAAAAAGAGAGAGAGAAAGAGAGAGAGAGGCGATTCTTTTTCGAGAGCAAGCCGTTCCGTATGCAAAAGATAGAACGTGCGCCGCAATCTGAACGAAATCTCGAAACGCAATTTCCTGAACGGCCGACCGAGCGTCGCGCATCGGCCTCTGTCCGCTCTCCTCTCTCTCTCTCTCTCTCTCTCTCGCCGATCGAACCATCCATCTTCGAACCATGAACGCGACTTTAATCACGCATCCATGCATCCCGTCGACCACCACTTTCCGCCACCGGCGTTGTTTCTCTTTCCGTATCGCGTCACAGCCCGATCCTATCTCACCGCGTTATCTCTCGGTTCCATCCGCGTTACATAATGACTACCAAGTACCATTCCGATGTAGCACGGGTATCGAACGTTGTAGCACTCCGAAGCGAGATTAGTCTCTCGAGACAGCTGTGCAATTTGCCACTCGTAAGTCTGAAATCGATATCTCGTCTCTCTCTCTCTCTCTCTCTCTCTGTCTCTCCGTCTCTTTCTCAGCCGACGTCGAATCAACGTCGATCGTTTAAGATGGTCGAATTAGATCGAGATGATATCGAGGCGAGCGTGGAGACGCGGAGCGTCGCGATTCCTCTCCTCCGTCTTATCAAAGTTCATC
The DNA here is from genome assembly GCF_000469605.1 of Apis dorsata. Taxonomy (NCBI): domain Eukaryota; kingdom Metazoa; phylum Arthropoda; class Insecta; order Hymenoptera; family Apidae; genus Apis; species Apis dorsata. The sequence continues at coordinate 979,627 of NW_006263682.1, read as the reverse complement.
GACCCGATGTTGTTTCAGTCTCCGAGCCGGCTGGCGGCTTTAAACGGCAGCGTGAGAGGAGCAGCGCGAGATGGTTCATTGAACCAGATCGGTTAATGTGGGTCGTCGTAATTCTAGACCGGGTCTATTTTACGGTTCAAGCTGTCCATCAGATAATTCTGATGAGGCTATTGTTCGGTCAGAGAGAAGATTTCATTCGTTACGTAATATTAAGCTATTCCAACGGATTTCGCTGGATATTCGCATCGAGAGGGACGATCTATTCTGGTCTAATTGCTCTTTGCTCGGTCTCCTCCGGGATGGATGGATGGATGGATCAACGACCCTTTTGATAATAAACTCGACGACATTTCTCTCTCTCTCTCTCTCTCTTCTCCTTCAATAAGAGTCTTTCCGTCTTCTTGATTGCAGGTAAAGGTAATGCTGAAGGTGTCACCGGGGGAAGGTGGAAGTTTCTTCAACGCCGACAAGAGAAAGAAACAGGTGACGTTGGTCGATCCCACGGCTGGGCAATCTTCTTCGGCGGACGATCGCAGGCCGACCGTGGCAGCGCCGAAAATGTTCGCCTTCGACGCGATATTCACCGAGGAGGATTCCCAGGTAAGCTCGTTTCGAGATAATTCGAAAGCGACGATTCTTCTTCCCCTCCTCCTCCTCCTTCGAGTTCCTCGAGCGAAACGTAGAAACGCGGCGATAGAGAGACGCTGTTTTCTCTAGGAGGTGGATTCGTTGGAAAAGCGAAGGAACTAGGATAAATGGCGGAAGACGAGGCGGGATCTTAGGCGAGGGAAACTTTAGAAGAGGGAAGAAGAGAACGGTGGAAAAGAAATCGAAACGTTGAAAACGTCTACGTGCCCCTCGACTCGCGCGTTCATCCTAGAGACGTCCTTGCCGGGCGCATAACTAAACTAATTTCCCGACC
>NW_006263682.1:977509-978399 GCF_000469605.1 Apis dorsata | reverse complement strand
CCCCGACTGTCCTCCGCCCTTCCACCTCGCGATTATCCTCCATTCCTCCTCCCCCCCCTCTCTCGACGAAGGCGAAAAAGAGAGAAGACCCATCGCGTCGAGCAGAAAATTCCGCCAATCGTAATCGCGCATCACCTTCGACCCAAAACTTTGCAACGTTTTCCCATTCTTTCTCCAGAATCCATTCCAGGATGAATGGAAGAACGGATCGATCAGCGTTTCCCGAAGACAAGATAGCGTAACGTATCTTTTCCCTCCCACCGTTTACCACGGCGAATTTTATTGGCGTGGCATTGATGAACGACATCGCGAATGTCATCGGGGAGCTCAGCAGCGTTATAATATCGCGGGTTGCACGTGATATATATATATGTATATACATGTACACGTATATATATATACACGTGCATCGAGATATTTCGATGCTCTCCGGGGACATTATCGAGCGTCGGATTCAAATGAACCCGGAGCTACTCGGTTTTCCCTGCTCTACCAGCTCGCCAACTCTCTCTCTCTCTCTCTTTCTCTCTACGTTCCTCTCCATGCCGCCCTCTCTATCCCAGCCAGTCCTCTCCAGGGACTAGCCCTTCGTTCCCCGCCGCTGGCGCGTTCCTCTGGCCCTTTGACGCGAGTCGCGCTCCCCCGCCACTATACTGTTTAGAAGAACGTTGCAAAGCGATCGATTGATTCGATCAAATGTCCGCTTTGGCCGCGACGATTGTCATTCAAAGTCACAATGGCCTCTCCTCTCCTTTTTCCACCTTTTTCTCTGCCGCAATCGCGTCCGTATCCACGGCCTCGTTCCAAACTTGCAAGTCGAATTGCGGGGACAGGGAGGAGGAAACTCGCGGAGAGAATGCGTCCGTCCTCGGGGACGGTCCGTCCTTTTC
>NW_006263682.1:975308-977443 GCF_000469605.1 Apis dorsata | reverse complement strand
GACCACCCGTCAAACGCAGACCCCCCTCCCACCCCCGTGAATATTTTAAAGGCGGCGTCGGTCCCGAAAATGGTTCGTCTTTAACCAGTCTCTCCGATTTTTTCGATTCTCGCAGCCACTCAGCGTAAATCGCGAGCCAATTTGACTTTTGATTTTCTATTAATTTAACGGAGAATGGAATGATCGGGATAAATACTATTTTTTTTTTTTTAAAGTTCGTCACGTGTAATAAATATCCTCCCTTACATTGCTTTCGCAAAGAGAAATCTAGACGAGAATTCGTCCACGTAATAAAAAAATCTCGATCGGAAATTCCATAAGCAGAGAGAAGCGCGTGCTCCTTACTCAACCGCCACAGAATCGCTTACAATATCGACTTGAATCGTTCTGAATCTTGGCGTGAATTCTTTTTCTATCCGCATTTCGATCGTCTTCAAAAATGAAGATCTCCTGAGTGAAATTGCACGCGCGGGAAATGTAATTGCCGTGGACCGATAATCTTGGAGCGGCGGATACCTTTGCCGATCCGAGTCCGCAAATACGCGGACCGCGGACAGCCGACCGCTATGCGGAGACGCGTCCCAATATGACGCGCAAACAGACCGCGCCAGTTTGATTATGGGTCAGTCGTAAATTACCATCGTGGATGGAAGCCGATCGATCGTTTAACGGCGTCGGCATCCCGGCGTGGAGCACGTTCAAAACTTGGTATCTCGCCAAATAATTATTCGAAAGGGATAACTTTCGTTTCTTCGCGTGTCGAAATCGTTTCCGACGAAGAAGAGGCGCGAGGAAAGAAACGGTGGAAGAAAAATGGTGGAGAAAGGTTGGCGGATATGTCTCGTCGAGAGGAGAGAAGAAAAAGCGTAAGGGAAAGCGCGTTTCCTTCGGATCGAGTCGTCGATAAATTCGTAATATCGGTGGCTGTCAGGGCCATTCATCGTAGCGAGTTGCCGCCATTACGTAAGAATAGACGCGTACGTGGATTGTCAGGGGGTAGTTTCACTCTCTAAGTTTATTTCCGCGTGGAGGAGGGAAAAACTCGGAGAGGAGGAGAAAGGAGCCGGTTTCCGAGGAAAATGTCTTTGAAGTTCCAATTTGTTAGAAGCTTCCTCTTCCCTCCTTGCCCCTCTAAGCCGTGAACGTCGTTACGCGAACGCGCTTGGATGGTGTCGTTTACGGTGGCGGCAATTTGCCAAGGATAATACTTGCCGCTTCCGAATTTTCGTTACGAAACTACGTCGAATCTCGCAATAGTGAGTTCCGGAGAGGATCGAAAAAAAGAAAGGAAGGGATGTAAAATTCCATCGCGTCTTTCCCCTCTTCCTTCGAAATTCCTTTTTTTTCGATACGGGTCAATTAACGTTAAGGTAATGGCGATTTTCGCGACACAAAGCCCGCGCGAATCTCCGCGACGAGAACAATCTTCCGTGCGAGACAATTCTCGTTCTCGACTCCAGATACTCGTAATGGTGGTCTCCCTCCTGGACAGAGGGAAGAAAGAAAGGCTGTCGATCTCAGGTGTCTCGGCGACGACGGTGGAAAAGGACGCCAAGTGCCCTCGGTCACTCGGATCCCGTCCGGTGTGCAAATGAAACGTGGGCCAAATTAATTGAACATCCATCTCAATTACCCCACGGTCCGTAGGTGAATGCGAGCCGCGCCAGACGCGCTTCGAGATCTTATACGCGTGTGTACATCGCCGCGTATATCGCCGCTGGCCAACGACAATTCCATCCCCGCGAACGAGCTCGGGTGGACAATGCATCCTGCACGGAATAATTCACCGGGGCCATTATGGTCGGTCCAGGACAAGGGCTTTATTATTGACTTACGACTAATAGTCACGCTGTGGATTACGCGCCCGTGTGTACGCGCCCGCGATACGTACGCGCTTGCGTACACTACCTCCCCCTCCCTCCTCTCTCTTCACCCTCCTCCCTCTCCCTCGTTCTCACTTTCTCCGTTCCCCGCGTATTGCGCGGAGCAGAGGCGGAGAGGCGCACAGAGCTTCCCTTCTCTCGCGACGTAGCGTGGCTTCGATCTATCGCTCATTTCCCAGCGAATGCTAATCGAACGGAGGCCGCAAATTCACGGTGCGTGGCTTCTTGTTCTCCTCTCCTTCGGGTTTCCGG
>NW_006263682.1:970250-974921 GCF_000469605.1 Apis dorsata | reverse complement strand
CGACGGAAAATGGATCGAGCGCGGCCTGGATGTCCTCCCATCCCTTCCTCCGGGCAGACGGGATTAGAGCCGTATCGACGCCGGGATTCTTATTAAATCCAACCAAGTCCAAACCCCGACCGATTCTTATTAAGACGAAAGAATCCGTCCGATACCTTTGCTGCTCAGCTCTAATTTGCCGCCCGGTTTCGATTATGGAGATTACCGAAAAATTATGCTCGACCCTTCCCTCCTCCTCTCCCTCTCCACTCGCCGCGAGATTAAAGCCCGGAGGGGAGGGGGTTAGATCGTTTGCGGTTGAATCGTTCTCTCGGAGATGCGTCCTTTTTTTTCTTTCTTTCTTTCTTTCTTTTTTTTTTTTTTTTTTCCTTTTACGACGAGGATAAACGCGGTTGAGATTAGGGGGAGATAATGTAACGCGAATTTTTTTAATCAAAATGTGGTGTATATTCCACGCACACGTATTATATTTTCGTACGTATTACGAAAACGCGTATGCACCATGCTTCGCCATCGTTTCGAATACGGTTTAAAACGGTCCGACGAACCAATAAATTCGGGCCACGTGCTTTCCCTTGGCTAATCCGCTTTTTCTATTTTTTTCCCCGCCTCCTCCCCCCCCCCTATTTTTTTTCTTTTTTCTCTTTTTTTTCAACACGGTTGATCGATCCACAAAGCAAACGCATCCCTTCCTCCCCTCCTGCTCCTCTTCATCAAAATTCGTTGGCCACGTCACAGTCAGGCCGCTTGCCATTATTCCTAGAATACTAACAACACACAGGGCGGCATTTATCCATCGATCGACCGTTCCTCCGTTCGGGAAAGGATATCTGCCTCGCCTCGCCCTTCTGTAATCGATGCGCGCAAATCGCACGTTAGAAGAACAACGATCGTCCAGATCCGAATAAGCTAGGGGTCGATAGCGAGACTCCTCTAACAGGCGAGTGGAGCCATGGCTGGTAATCTGTAAACCAATCATACGGGCTCGTGGAACGGATCCAACCCCAATTGGCCGCATCCACATTCCTTGTTCTGCCTTCCTCGTGTCCGACCGGATCTTCTCGCACAGCCCATCCCGGCGCGCCGCATTTCCATATTACAGTAAGATTAATTCGGGCCACGAGCACCGGGGGTGGGAGGGAGAGTTCAGGAACCCCGGTGATGAAGTTTGGCAGGTGTCTGACACGCGTCAGCCCTTCCAAAAGCGAGACGTCACTCTGCCGGAGATCGTGCATTCCGGTCCACCGACGTGCCTCCCGATTCCGTGCCCCCCTCCTCGAAATCGTTAGAGAGCTCGCAGGGAGGGGGAAATTGCTTTTATTCCCTCTTTCGACCCCTCTCCTCCTCGGTTTATCCGGTACGCGCGATTTTTTTCCAAACACCGCCGACGAGAAACACTTTTAATTATTTTTAACAACCGCTGTTTCAAGCGTTTCGGGAAATTCGTCGGGGATAAAAAAAAAAAAAAAAAGGAAAAAGAAAAAAGAAAAAAAGAACGCGGATGGAACGAGGGAGAGAAGAGAGGCGGGAACGAACGAAACGCGGATAGGGTTACTAACGATTTCGATTTTGCATCGGTCAAACCGAGCGTTGGATTTCCCTCCCTCCTCCGATGCTTTTTTGATCCGACCAGTCACCGCGGTGACTAGGGTGGCCCTTCCAGGTTTGCCGTTCCAGGTTCTGGATAGAAAGCGAGGAGGAGGGCTCGTTCTCGTTCCCCAGGCGCCAATGACGCCAATCTCCCGTGTAAATCGCGACATATTTCACCGACCTCCCGCTCTTCTCTCCGTCGCGCTCCCTTCTCGCGCCCACCCTCCTCCGCTTTGACAACCTCGTGAACGCTCTTACCGCGATACTTGGAGTAAAAAATCGGATAAAAAGTTCTCCTCCCGCTATCCTCCCCTAAAGAAGGAGGGTTAACTCCTCCCGTCAGAGCTTCAACGCGTCAACGTGGACGATTCGAAAGCTCGAAAGGAGATCAATAATATGGATAAGGAACGATCGTTTCGCTCGTTTGGGACTCGTTCCGCTCGAACGTCGAGTCGATATCGATATCGGAATTTATTTATAAGTCGGCGGACGAGTGTCACGGTGCGGTGAGCAAAAACCGGATGTCACGCGTACAATTGCGGGGGATGCAATTTTTGGAATTATCGACTCGTGAACGAGCGCGCGAGTTTTCCGCCGCGTGCATGCGCGCTCGTAGACACGCGGCTGGACGAGAGCGAAAACCACCATCCCCCTCGGCTCTGTTTGTTTTTGATACGGTTTTCATCGCGAACGATGGTTCACGCGCCAGCTGCGTCTACACGCAAATGGTAAACCGCCTACTTTCCTCGCAACGATGTAGATAATGGCCTCGACTGTGCTCTCGTGAAAGCTCGTAAAATCGGCCAAGTGTCAACCGGTCGCGATATAACACGATTCGCCTACGTTGCATTGCATAGCATAATGATTTTCTAGCTTTGCTTAAAATGATGTCAGACTTTAAAAAAAAAAAAAAAAGAAATTAAGAAAATGTATTTCGATTTTGAACTCGTTTACATATTTTTTTCCATTCCATTTTTTTAACATCATTAACGAAAGTTGATGAACGCGAGAACGTGTTTTTCTTGCAATTATTTAAATTACCCGTTTTCGCATTCGGCGTGTATTACGGCGATATATTGTAATCGACAAACACGATTTTCGTAACGTTCACGCAATTAACCGATAGTAAATTGGACCGACGGATGTTATTCTAAATACATTGTTGACAGATACATCGTACCCTGATAATTCAAATTCAACGTGATTTTCCACGAGGCGAATTAACTTCATCAACGTCTATCCCAATAACCGATTTGACAAAGTTCATCTCCCATGAATCATAACCCGTTCACGCTCCGTGTAAACATATTCATTCCTCTCTAATTAGCGGAATTTTCGTCCGGATCCAACGTTTAATCTCCACTCTCCCCCTTTCCTCCTCCTCCTCCTCCCTCCCCCTCCCCTCCCCTCCGAATCGAATAAACGGAAATTCGGTTTATTTCGAGAAGAAACTTGCCGGTTAACGAATCCGCGAAAACCGCCCCAGGTTTAAGAAAATGGAAGCGGTCGCGACACCTGTTCCCTCTTCCACACAGGCATCGAGGCAAACTTGAGAATTAAGAGATTCGCGGAGAAAAGGGGAGGAAGGAGGGAGAGAGGGGTCATTCGATTATTTCCACCCATTAAAAGCCTCCCTTAACATCCAATCGCGAACGCCACTCCTTTCCCGCTACCACCACCTTCTTTTCCAACTTTCTTACACGAGTTTTACATTTCGCCGGGAAGGATGGTGGTGGTGGACGGGAAGGGTGAAAGGGAAGAGATAGGAAGGGAGAGGATAGGGAGGAGAGGAGGAGCGTAACTCTGCAAGTTCCTCGACCAAGAAGCTTATCTTGGGCCACGAGCATCGACAACCTTCTCTCTCTCTCTCTCTCCCTCTCTCTCTCTCTCTCTCCTCCCTTTTCTTGTCGGTATCATTGGTATTCCGCGCAGTGGCGCCAATATTGCGTTACCGGAACGCGTCCTGCAAGTGGAATCTTCGGCTACGACTCAGGCCACGATGACACCGAGCAACTCTCTCTTGTAAGTCACACCGCAGAGATCCCTTCTCTGCCACTCCTTTTAATTTACACTCGCCGAAATTAATGTCGGGGAGTCATCCTCCCCATCGGCCGGTAATAGAGACGGTTGGATTTTTTTTTTTTTTCCCCCTTTTTCAATCGTTCCTAGACCTCTCTTCCGCAAAGCTTCTTTCAAGAAAGGAAAGGAAGGAAAAGGAAATTCTTGTCGAGAAGTTGTCGGTAACAAATTTCACTTCGTTTTCTTAAGCGTTCCCCGGATAGACGGTAAGCTCCTCTTTTTTTTCCTTCGGTCGGGACATCTCTATGGTAATTTTCTTCCTTTTTCTTTCTTTCTTTCTTTTTTTTTTTTTTTTTTTACAGCGTGTCTGAAATCGCGAAAACGGTTCGAAAATTGTCAAAGGAGCGACGAACTCTTCCTTCAAGAGAGAGAGAGAGAGAGAGGGAGGGAGAGGCTTTACGAAATAATTGTACGCGCGTAATATATTTTTTTCTTCCTCCGTATCCGGTTTTTTCAAATTCAACCGGCGCAATAAATTTCCTCCCGCGTTACGTTTGCGCCGGAAAGATCGAATCGTTTGAAGCAGCGGCGAAAGGAAAAGAAAAAAGAAAAAAAAAAGATTAAAATTCGACGACGCATTATAAACGAGGCACGAGGAACGGTCGCCGAGGGGATGTTTTCCGCGCGGTGAAACGACGAGCCAACCCCTTTCGTTCCTCTCAATTCCGAGCGGGATCGCGGAATCAAGTGTTTGAGATTATGACGGAGGCTTCGGTCACGTATTTCATTAACCGTGATGCTGTCGGTTCCGGAGCGTTCCGCGAGAGGGGGAGCGGGGGAGAGAGAGAGAGAGAGAGAGAGAGAGAGAGAGAGAGAGAGAGAGAGAAAGAGAGTGGTGGCGAATCTCTCGAGGGTGCAGGTAGCCGCGAAATATGTTTGCTTTGCGTTACATCCCCCTGGGATGATCCCGTTATAATTATGAATGTCCTTGTTGTCCCGCGGATCTCTTCTTCGCCTCTTTCTCCTCCCCCTCCCCCTTTAATCTCGTCGAGGGTATTCTCG
>NW_006263682.1:967192-969916 GCF_000469605.1 Apis dorsata | reverse complement strand
TTTTTTTTTTTTTTTTTTTTTTTTTTTTTCAAACGCGGTAATCATCCGTGGATCGGTTTCGCTTTCGAAATCCAAATCCCCACCGTATCGAACCGAAGATTCGATGAAACGGGCAAAGACAAATTGGAATTACTGTAACGGAGAAGGGGGGAGGGGAGAGAAGACCGGACTCCTTATTTCCGTTCCCTTTAAAGCGGAGGCAGGGAGGGAAAAAAACGCAGCCCGAAGGGTTTCCAAATCGCTCGCTTCGCGCAGTTCCTTCTCTTCCAGTCTCTTGTGTCCCTGGAAAACTATCTCTATCCTCTTCTCTCTCTCTCTCTCTCTTTTTTTTCTTCACTTCTCGAAACTCACCGCAAGCTTTCATCTCCCCCTTTTCCATCTCGGGCCTCGAGATTCATCCGATTCTCGTCCGCGAAGATTTCAATCTTGTTTGGTCGAGGTATCGACACGTTCTCATCTTCCTCTCCCGATATTCCCGAGCAACCTGCTCCCCTTTCCTACGTTTCCCTCTCTCGCACGTTCGCCGACGCGGGAGTGAAAGGGAGAGAGGAGAATGGTCGATGTCTATATATCGATCGGTCAGGGCGAATCGAGTGCAGGCTCGAAGGAAATTCCCGGTCGCTTCCGCAGGAAATTCGCGGAACGAGGGACTCTTCGCACCCCTCTTCCATCCTTCCTCTCTTCTTCTTTTCTTTTTCCTCCTCTCTCTCTTTCTCTCTCTCTCTTTCCAAAAATTCGTCTAACATAACGTCGATAGATACGCGTCTCTTAACTAAGCGAGAAAGTCTGGCGAAAGACAAAGGAAAGGAAAGGGGTGAAATTCGACCGCGGTGTCCTTCTATATTTCTGGAAAAGACTTTTCCAGTCTATGAATATATTAAAAGCAAACAAAGCGGAGCGCGGCTCCTCTCGTAATCTCTCTCTCTCTCTCTCTTCGTACCAAAGGACGCAACGCTCGTCCCGTTTATTAAACCGTCCCGCAAACGCTTTCTTAAGTACTTTAAGTTAAGCTTCGTCGTTACCCTCGAAAGTCCTGGCTGGTGTCTCGTCTTCTCCCCCTTCCCCGCCCCTCGTCGGATCCTCCTATCACGATGAGGGAACAATTAAAATCGCGTCCATCGTCGGTCCAAAGCGCCTCGGCTGTCGTAGTTAAATAACTTAACCCGAGGGCCTACTCCCTTCGGACGATCAAATTAGATATCAATATTATCGCCACGCTTAGCTTAGAGGAGTAGCTTTCCTCGTCTCTGAGACGAGTTCGAACGATTGTCTCTCATTTTCAATACACATTTCGTTTCTCCTCACTTCGTAAAATTCTCTCTCTATTTTCTTTTCTTTTTATTCTTCCTCTTTACAGACCGAGATCTGCTCGAGTGCTCTGACGGACGTGATCCACGCGGTCATCAACGGAACGGACGGCTGCCTCTTCTGCTTCGGGCACGCGGGATTAGGTGAGTGTTCACGATTATCTAACGAGATGTTCGCAATATCTTGAAGGGAATAAAAAAACGGGTTAAACATTTTTCATCGTCCTATCGCAAGGGATGACAACGTCTTCTCGTTGCCTTATTTCCCTTCCGTTCATTGTTCCGACAAAGTTTAACGTCCTCGTGAACAAACCGCCATTGTTCGTCCCTCATCTTGGCAGAGCATGGACAAACAATTACATAAAATGCTATACTCTGTTTTTCTCATTCGAGAAAATCAGATGATACAAAGAAAAAAAAAAGAGAAGAAAGAGGAAAATTTATTTACGTTTGAAATGAAAATTTCTCAAAATTGCTTATCCTATTTTCATCGTAATTTCCCTCTGATCCTTGAGACGATGAAATCATCACGCCATCGACGAAGTTGATTGTTAGGTTATAATATTAAAAAAGGAAAAAAAGGAAAAAAACTAATAAAAGTTCGGTAATAGGCGGATACAGGGAGCGGTAAGCGCGAAAAAGGTTAATAAAAACTTGGTGGGATAAAGTTTGCCTTTTTCTAATTACGCGTACACCGTGAAAGAATACGAAATCCGATCCACTGAATTTTCAATATCTCTCTTCCGTAACTCCGACGACGAGTTCTCCTTCCATCTCTCGAGCGAGGAATTAGCAATTCACAGGCGCGACGTAGATTCTTTATTTACACGTATCCTCGAGTAGCAGCGTCCATTTTCTCAGCCAGCCGGTTCGCCGCTCGCCGTTTTCATCGCCGCCCCCTCCAAGGAGGGAAAGAAAGAGCACCGTCGTCGTCCGAGACGCGCTCGCGAGTTGTTTTACATTTTAAGTAGTGATATCGAGTTTGCATGCAAATGCATGATTATGCGAGGAAACCGAGGGGAAGGAAGGTTTTCTCGGGTCGACGACAAGGAGAGGCGAGAGCCGCGAGGCGGGAAAACGAGGGAGGGGGAGGGGAAGAAGAAGAAGAGGAGGAGGAGGAAGAGGACGAAAAGGTGGAGTCGAAAGGAAACGAGATAATGTATGCTACTGGGGCACGAGCTTTCTTGCCACCCTCTCTTTCTACTTTTCGCCCCTTCCCACCCTCGCTCCATTCGCCACCCTCCACTCTTCCACCTTTCGAATCTTAACGCATACCGGAGATTATCTTCGCCTCGTCTCGCTGTACTTTCAGCGGAAATAACTTCCGCGCTGACGGATTTATGGGAAGCCCGCTCGGAGAGACCGGTTGTTAAACCTCGCCGCCATGTTCTTCTGTACACATACATCGTAACGTGGC
>NW_006263682.1:964684-966881 GCF_000469605.1 Apis dorsata | reverse complement strand
CGAAGGAGGAGAGGAGTTCGTTGAGCCCCCTATCGTTCGGCTCGAACGAAGTTCGTTATCGTGGAATAAGAAATTCGATCGAGCGATATCCGCCGCGAGGAAAAATCAATAAAGCGAAAGATGCGTATTCGGTTCTGAGAGTGGATGGAGGAAAGAGCGATGGAGGAGAGATAAGAGGGTCTGGAAGGAGGGCGAAGATAAAGAAACGCCGAAGAGAAGAAAGGCGTGGAAGGAAGCCGGACGAACTTTCATCCCCTCGCGCCTCCGTTGAAGATACTCGAGGCGAGTCTGCGAGCAAACTGCTTTTGATCATCGCTAGGACAACGCGCCTTCTCTCCCTTTCTCTTTCCGTCTGTGTGTCACTCCTCTTCCCCTCCTCCTCCTCCCCCTTTCTTTGTAGCTCCCCTAACTCTTTACCTTGCCGCTTCCTGCTGCTTTGACACGGAGAGGGGGCAGGGTGAAACGCACGAACAAAAGAAGAGAGAAGGTCCGTGAGATGATGCGCGTGGATCGCGTGGACAGTCTTAAAGTTACGCTTCTTCTAATTTCGCTTCTTCGCTGTGCGCTTCTTCTCTTCGTCGACTCTTCTTCGTTTCGTTCTGAATCCCGTTGCGAGAATTGACGGGAGAGGCGAGGATAGACACGCGAGGAAGGAGAAGAAAAGGAAAAAACGAGAGGAACAACTACGGAAAGGACTACGGGTGGAGGAGCACCGTGAAAGCTACGTGATTTGTCGTATGGAAAATTCTAAAGGGAAGGACGAAGAGGCGCACCCTGTATGACAGCCAGACAATACGCCCTTTTGTACTTTGTAACGCGGTGCTAATTACTCCGCATCAGGCACAGCCCTTAAGGTACACGCTGTCGAACCCTTTTACCGCGAGAAACCACCGAGAAAGCAGATTAACCAACAAAACGAGAAGAGAGCCGGCGAAGAACGCCACGAGTCTGCGAACGCCCGGCCCCTTTGACATGCAAATACTCGCGATAATTATACCGGGAAACGATGATTCGCGCTATGTTTTTGCCGCGGTTGCGTGGCCCGATTCACCTCGGCCCAGGGAAAGAGGATATTAATTCTTTCAGCCGCGTGCTCTCTTCTTTTCCTAAAACGTGGAAAAATCCTTCCTGAAGTCAAGGATTCGTGATCGATACGGATCTCGGCTAACCTAATTAGCCAACTTCTCTCTTTTCTTTCATTGAAATTTCCAATTACGTTATAATTTCGTTCGATTCGTTTCTCGAACATTCGTTCGAACGAATCTCCCCATAAGTGGACGAAGCAACGCGTTTCCTCGGCCAATTCGCGTCGATCATCGTTCGCGCAATCGAAACGGAAAATAAAGTTTATTATTCGTTCACCGTTTCTCTTCTCCGAGAATGAATTCTCGAGAATGGAATTCCAATCGATGGGTGCATCGAGTTTAAAAACACTCGTACGCGAGTTTCGCGCTACAGATTTCTCGTTTCCTCTACATCGACGTACAGAAGTGGAAGCTCTTGCGCAATTTTTCTACTTTTTACGTAGATTAGCAGCCGATTTGTATTCGTCGAACGTGATCGAAAAAGAAAGAAATATTACGATCGATTCGTATTACTGTATTACTCGCTGTAAAATGGCGCCGTAATCTCTGCTTCGGGGGGATGATCGAGGGGGTTAATCCGGGTAACATCGCTGAATCTGACCGGAAAGTTGATTCGAGAGTGACGAATGGCCAGGGCGAGAGGATCGAGGGCCGCCCGCCCCCTTCTTCCCGGTTTCTAATTAAATAACAACATAATTCAACGTCTTACGTTAAACAATTAAATAACGTTTAAGATTCAGCGACGGCTGCCGGTACTTTCCCCATTATTTCGCCGTTCCAGCCAGCCAACGTGAGAATCCACCCCTCGAATTCTTACGCCTTTCGCTTTCAATTCCCCCGCCCTCCGCTTCCTTCCTCTCCGTCCCTCACTTTCTCCTTTCTCCCTTCGCTCCCCCCCTCTCTTCCTTTTCTTCCTTTTTCTTCTTCTTCTTCTTCTTCTTTCTTTTTCGGCCGAACTCTCTCGCCGCTCGCCCCGGTATTGTTTTATGATTTTAATAAGACTCTTTTCGTTTCCCTATCGGCAATACTCCTCTCCTCTCTTGGCTCGCCACGTCGCCGCCTTTTCGCGTTGAATTCCAAAGTTTCACCCTTGCGGCCCTAAGAATGCTATT
>NW_006263682.1:961023-964489 GCF_000469605.1 Apis dorsata | reverse complement strand
AAAAAAAAAAAAAAAAAAAAAAAAGGTGCGGAAGAAAACTTTAGGAAGATGAACGGAATCGAATATTAAGGTTAAAGTTGAGTTAACCGATGCATCCATGCTCGTGGTCGAGATGCGGATTTTCTCGTATAAAATCATCAACGTTTTTCTATTATACTTTTACGAATAGACGAAACGACGCACAATAGATGGTTCTGGATCGTGCCATTATATCGAAATATAATAAGGAATTAGAGAAAACGGAATAGAATATCGGTAGTAAAAAGCAACGCAGCAGTCATGATTGAACAATTTTTAGTTTTGATTGTATGAAAAATACTATTTTAAACAATATTGGAGAGATGAGAAATTTAATTTTTCTATACTTTCATAAATAGACGAAACGACGCACAGTAGACGGTTCTATAGATCGTGCCATTATATCGAAATATAATAAGGAATTAGAGAAAACGGAATCGAATATCGGTAGCAACGCACCAATATCATGATCGAATAATTTTTAGTGCCATTATATCGAAATATAATAAGGAATTAGAAAAAACGAAATCGAATATCGGTAGCAACACACCAACGTCATGATCGAATAATTTTTAGTTTTATGATTATGGAAGAATATTATTTTAAACAATATTGTCTATTTATGAAAGTATAGAAATTTAGTTCTTCTATACTTTCATAAATAGACACACTAGACAGTTCTGAATTGTATCATTATATCGAAATATAATAAGGGATTAGAATAGGAATTGAATATCGATAGTAAATAGCACTAACGTCATGATCGAACAATTTTTAGTTTTATGATTGTGCGAAGAATGCTATTTTAAACAATATTGAAGAGGTAAGAAATTTAGTTTTCCTACACTTTCACAAATAGTAGAAACGACGCATAGACGGTTCTATGGATCGTATCATTATATCAAAATATAAAAAGGAATTAGAGAAAACGGAATCGAATATCGATAGTAAATAGCACTAACGTCATGATCGAACAATTTTTATAATTATAGGAAGAATATTTTAAAGAATATTGGGAGGGGAAAAAAAGTGAGAAACTTAAATTGATGAGAATGGAATATCGGTCAACGTGATACACACATTGATACTTGTATAAATAGATTGATTCTTTCCAATTTCTTAAATTCACCACAAAGAGCGAGCCCATAAAGCGGATATATTATTCTCGTTTATTGTGTTTCATCGAAAATCGCGGACTTGTAATGGTAACCGAATTAATCGGCTCCAATCTGTCCGCCGTATAAATTAGATCCTCGTTACGCATCGTGATTATGATGGAGCGTGTGCGCTCGTTGTTTTCCCCACGGCGTGAACCGGTAAATAGTAAACAAATTAATTGTCGCCGGCCGGGGCCACAAATCAGGCGTCGCGATTTGTTGCGTCGATCTGCAGATTTTCACCGTGTACACCGATGTATATATATATACCGAGTGGATTTTCAAAGGGCAACCGTGCGAATCGATTTCGCGGTCGCGAAAAGCGAGGGAAATCAATCGCGCGTTGTTCGTGCCACCGCGATTTAATCGTAGTGGCAGGTTCCGGTCCTTGACTTCCGGTCAAACGTTCCAATGAAAGGATCGAAAGAGGGAGTTCATCGAAAAGTGATTCGTTCTTGCCGAAAATAAAAATCGCGGAAAGTCGAAGCGTAGAAATATGTTATAACGACAACGTTGATGAAGCATTAAATACGTAATTAATTCTATGCGGAATTTTCAAGAAAATGAAAGTTTCCAGATCTCCATTTGCATAAGGGATGAGCATTTCCCTTATAGCCTCTTGGATCCTTTTCGTACGTATCAAAAATCGATATCCATAATAAAGAATCCTTTTCGATTTTTCATGTCGCGTTATTGATAAAAACGGATCGGATAAATTATCGATGATCTTCGAGATGTCTTAGAAATGATATATTACATTTTATCCTTTCGTGAGAACCCTCTTCGATTTTTGTCATATTATCAATCATAATAAAATAATAATAATAAATATAATAAAACAAAAATGGATAAAAATGGATCGGAAAAATTATCGACGATCGAATCGATCGAAATCGTCCGCAATTTTCCATTTGTCCCAGAAACGACCACGTTCCAGGATGGGACGATCGGCTCGAACGGTGTTTACGATCGTTTTATCTTTTCGCAGGGAAGTCTCACACGATGCTGGGAACGCCGGAAGCAGGGCACACTCTAGGAGCGATCCCCTGCGCGATCGCCTGGCTGTTTCGAGGCATATCCGAGCAGAGACAGAGGACGGGAGCCAGATTCAGTGTCAGGGTCAGTTGCGTGGAATTAACCACCGGTCAACAGCAGCTCAGGGATCTTCTCGCGGCTCACGCTAACGGTGAGTAAATACTGCGAGATTCGGATCCTATGAAACTGTCACTACAAATCCTGTACAAATCTCGAAAGGATAACGAGGATGGAGGGCGGAAAGCAAATACACTCGTTTCACGCTCCAACGTGGCGGTAAGAAACGTGGAGAAGTCAAATAGCTCGTCTATCCAAACGCGTCCATCCACCATTCGAGTCGTCAAAATTTTGAAGAAAGAGAATACTTCTCACCGAAAAAGAATGATTCTAAAACGGATTGTTCGCAATCACCGAGGTGTTTCAAAGTTTTCTCGTTTCCTCGATCGCGGTGGTAGTATCGTGGCGTGTCGAAGAAACTTGAGTCGTAAGAAACACTTGTCCCGAACCCGGCCCCCCTTTTAACGGAACCTTCCCTTTCGACGATTCGCTCTCGCGCCTATAAAAGGACTGTCTTAGGGATCTACTACGCACGATATAGGCACAAGGTAGGTGAACGGTAGAAGGGGTTGAAAGTTTCCTTCGAGATAGGATTGAATTCGCCGCGATTAATTCGATGCTTGGAACAATGCGGGCGAGTAGAATCGTTTTGGATTAATTGGTGGCGAGTGTGCACAGGGCACAGCGAGGAGAATTGTCCCTAATTGACTCGTCGATGGAAATGGATCGTGCTTGATTTTTAAAATCCGGATTTACGTTATGTTGCGAATTGTGATTATCGAATTCGTTTTCTCTTATATTTAATTTTTAATTTTCTCGAAAAATGAATTATATATTTTTCGAGCAAAAAAAAAGTCCTTCTATTAGAAACTTTTAATAGAAAAAGAAGGAAAGGAAAGGAATTAAAATCGCTTTAGAATATAAATCCAGAAGGAACAACAAGACCGCGAAGCGATTTTGTCATTGTGGGAAGTAAATTGCATCGATAAAAACAGGAGTGGAAGAACGGTTTTAAACGCGGTATTCAGAAAATAAAAAGTCGGCAACAGGAGATGGGAGAGAAATTATATCCGAAAATCGCATATTCCATTTGCTCGATACTACTCCGATACTCTAATCCCATCGACTTCTGTGTCTTTCGATCGGTAAGAATGGACCGTAATAATCATCCAAGGGGATGAGAAGCATTGGTCGAACGT
>NW_006263682.1:955787-960801 GCF_000469605.1 Apis dorsata | reverse complement strand
TTTTTTTTTTTTTTAGCTTTGCTTTTTCTCGTTCCGGCATCCGTAAAAGATTCCGTCGAGTATAATATGCAGGGAACGGGACGAGAATCGTCCTGGTCGTCGTTTGGTTTCGTCTTCACGGACCACCTCGTCCACTCGTTGGTCCGTAAAATTGAAGGGTAAGATTATTTCTTATCTCCCTTCTCTCTCTCTCTCTCGTTCGTCCTCCCTCTTCGCTTTTTCTCCTCGTCCTCTTTGTTTCCTACCTCCGTGGAAGAATTGCGGGGAACAACTCGAAGGACTAATAAGAAACCGAAGGGTGGAGGCTCCTCCGCTGCGGTGCACTTATGGGAACTCTCGAAATCGGGGAGGAGCACGAGGAACGAGCTCTCCTCCAAACGATCTCTGAAAATTAATCTTCGAGGTTCATTTCTTTTCTACGATCCTTTCGACTATCGTTCGATCCTCGAAAAATCGAGAACGAGACGTGTTTTCGCACGGGCGTGTGTTTCGGTCCATTCGCGATTACTTTCGCGAATCGTACGCCTCCTCGTCATTTCTGGAACTCGGCTGCAACTCGGTATCAGTGATTTGCATAGTTGCGCTCTTCTCTACACAGACATATGTTATCGAGGTTATCGTAGGAATAGGGCTGTGGATGGTGGTCGTGGGTTAGGATCGAATTTAAAAATTAAAAAGGTCACGCGCTGGGTACCGTGCACCGCACGGTGCATTAAGAAACAATTGGCGGCGTGTACAATGTACGTACAACGTACAACCGAAGTTATCGCGATCGTGTCTTGGAAGAGGATAAATAAGAGGGTCATAATCTCAAAGGGTTTAGAATCGTAGTAAATTTCGCAGCTGACATTAACGTAGAAGTCGCGTGCCACGTTTGGAACGTGGCGTTATTAAACTGCTGTGTCGAACCAAGCTTCCTTCGTAACGTTGCCACGTACACCGGCACGGACTATATAAAGTATATAAACTAGTACCAATTAATTTTCTTTTCCTTTTTTTTTTTTTTTCTCGCCTTTCCACGACACGTTCCTTTAATACACCGAAAATCGAGAAACGTTCTCGCTAACAGCCTCTAACCTTTTTTCCATTCGAAACGAGGATTCGACGAAGAACGGAATAAATTTGGAGGGACGAAAATTTCCTCGACTTTAGTTTCCTCGAAAAGTAAAGGGGACGCGCAAACGCTACATTCCTCGAGCAAAAAGCAAAAGTTTCACCTCTGATCCACAATTTTCGAAAGGAACTGCGTGTCGCGTGTTCTGATCCTTAACGAGACAGATTCTTTCCGCTTTTCCCCGAGACGTTAACTAATTAAGACGCGATACAATTAATTTTCCAGCTTATTAAATAATTAACTCGTATCTCGAGGTCTGCGTCTTGCCTCCAGAAACGTTCGAAACCGTCTCCTCCTCCTCCTCCTCTCCTTTCAGACTTTGTGTCTCTCCCTCGCCGTTTGCCGAGAAACACCGAAAACCAACCCGTCCTTTCCCTCGACCACCCTTCCTCCAACTTGGGCTTTTCTACCCGGCAACTCGATAATCCCGGCTCCGGTAATTATTTAAAGTTTTCGACGGGACCCAGAGCGGAACAGAGGACCAGAAGCGGAATACCTTTCGTCTTTGCGGTAATTTACTTTTGTTTCTTTCCACCCCCGCTCCACTTTACTCCAACCTTCACTTCCGCCCCATTTTCGATGGATTTCTATCTCCACCTCTCGATTCATTCACGACCACCCAAACGAACCGCTCTCTTCCCTCTCTCTCTCTCTCTCTGGCTCCGGCGAAAAGAGCGTGAAACGATCTTCCCGTAACCTCGAGCTCTTCTTTTAAGCGACCGTGCGCGTTTCCACGAGGAGGAGGAGGAGGAGGAAGGAGGCGGGAAGAGAAATATTTTTCCCAGGATATTTTTCGAGGCGAGCGCATTTACGCGGTATGGTCCCGTAATAATTTCCATCGTGACTCGCTCCGCGCTTATTGTTTTATACTTGTACGCGCGTAAAGCGGATAAGAAGGAAGATAAGGGCGGAGGGCAAAAAAGTAATGGAGAGAACGTCGTCGTGGCGTTGCACCGTCACGCTGGAGCGCTCCGCTTTTAACGTAACGCGCGTAAAACGTGACGAATGCGCCTTCTGCCTTTTTCTTTCTTTCTCTCTTCTTGTTTTCTCGCTCCGCGGTGGAACACCGAGATCGAGAATCGAAAGGAGAACCATTCGCCGACTTTTATCCCCTTCTCCCCTCAACAATCGGAGAAGAATCTTCATTCGATCGAATTGCGTTTTATCATCCGGACGAAAGGGAAAAGGCATCCCTTCGCTGTGTATTCGCATACGAATGAATCGATCGATCGCCCGATAAATAATCGCGCGAATTATTTGTTAATATCCATTTGTTTGCCGGTTGACCGAAACGATCGAGTTAAATAACCTCGAAGCCGCGTGTTTGCGTTTTCGATACACGGCAGAAATATATATTGAACCGCGGGTGTAACCGATGATGCATCTGCGGTCGGAAACGGTTCTATGTCTCCATTTGTCATCAACCCGTCGGAAGGGAAGGTTCCGCGAATATACGGGTCAGCGTGTATAATAAGAATTCGCTTGACGATCTTTCGTTTAATAAATTGGGTGAATTTATAACAAACATTTGTCAATTATAATTTGTCAATTATATCAGACAGGATATTGGATTCGATTAATTGGATTATTATTATTATTATTATCCTGTTGCAGATAGGAAACGTAATAAGACTACACGCGAGAGTTTTATTAAGAATGATTAAATAAAGTTTGACACAATAGATTCCATCCAAGAGGCAATTTTTATTACCAATGTAACAATCGAAGTATTCAAGTATAATTAATTTTATAATTTGATAAAATAATATCGTTCGCGTCCCCTTCTCTTCTCCGGTTTTCATTTTCATTTATCCAACGGATTCGATTTGCTCGATTTATTCAAAAACCTCGTTCGGTCGGTTAATTAGATCCGCGTGGGGATTATCCAGGGGATTGCGCGTCCCCTAATTTTCCACGTCGAGAGAGAGAGAGAGAGAGGGAGAGGTTCGTCGAATCATCAATTGTCAACGGTCTAATATTTGTCATAAAGTGAATCTTCCTCTTCCCTCCCAGGACGAATCGTTTAGGAGAGGGGTAACTTTTACGACGGAGGGGGAGGGGAGGAGGATCTCTAGCGTGCGGTTGGCAATTAAAGAAAAGCATGGCCGTCTTACGCCGTCGTAGCGAGTCGGTTTCTCGGGAAATGGTAGCGCGGGCAATGGCCCATGCCCCTCGCTGCAGAAATTGGAGACCGTTCCGTTAACGACAGCTTTCCTCACTTCGTCACTTGAAAGTTTAATGAGGCGAGGTCTCCGCCCAAGGTCTCCTTTCCAAAAAAGTAAACTGTTGGTTTATACGCCGGTAATAATTTTTCGTAGTAACGGGTCGACCTGATCTCCCAGCCATCTACCTCCATTCCCTTTTCAATTTCTCTCGGATACGTGTGTCTTTCCTTTCCGGGAGAAATTTTAGAATATCGAGAGGCCGAGAGGCTCGAGTTAAATTTAATTGGCCCCGTTGGCAATTAGAAGATTGGATTTTTCAGGTTGGATTCAATTAGATAGATTATATTTAGAGTTATCAACGATTTCTTATCGCCTTTGGCTCTTACTTGAGTCCGTTGGCTTCTCCAAAAGGGTTTTATATACCCGTTGTTACTCAACGGGTTCCGCAACAGTTGATTGGATGTAATCCAATCCGGTGCGAATGCTCGTGCTTTCTTTGAGACTACGTGCTCATCGCGTACTGTATCTTGACGGAAGGATAGGAGGATATTTATTAAATTAGAAGGGAGGGTGGATGGGAGGGAGAAGCGGAAGAAAAATGGAATTAGAAAAAGCTGGAATAAAAGCCAAAGTGGATCCGTGAGAAGCGTGGAACGAAATATCGTATAGTGGAATTCGAAAGCGCCGCCAACGAAAACAGAGTGAGAAGACCTTATGAAAGAATAACACGCCGAGTTAATTGTAACGGTCATTCCCTGGATTAATAAAGGATAGCACGAGGAACGAACGAGGTTGCAGCCTCGTGTGAGTTCTCAACCTCTCTATTATCTCGCGCATTCCCCCTTTTCGCAAGATTTCATTCGCCCCGGGAAATATCTCGAAGAGGCGGGCGTTGTTCCGTTAAGAAATTCGATTCGACCCCCGCCTTCTTCCCACCTTCCTTCGACGCAGCCCGGTCGCTGCGATCGTAAGAATCGCGTGAAAAAGCTGCAAGAGCATCGAGAGGGGGAGGGGTGGACAAGCAATAAGTCGGCGAGTATTAAATTAAAGGGATTTCGAATTAAAAGTGGCGGGCAATTTATCCCCGACCGTATAAATAAAAGTTAACGACTAAACGAGCATTCCCGTGCTTATTACGGTGAGAAATGATTTATAGAAAACTTTCTCTCTTCCTCGTCTTTTTTCTCTTCTCCCCTCCCTCCCCCTCCCCCTTTTGCTCGGGAAAAATACGGGAAACGCGCGCGTCTCCCTACGGATCCTCGAGTTATGGCCAAGACGGGACCGACTTTCACGACAGACGAATATTCACAGCCGCTTATTACGAGCTTTTCCCGTCGTTCCCTCCGGCTCTATCCGGCCTCTCCGCGACCTACGCCCTTCCCCCCCCCCCCCTCGTGTCGTGTCGCTACCTGAAGCGGCGCCTCCCCATCTCTCCCTCCCCCCGCGAGACCGAGACCGACGAGGAAGGGAAAGAGGAAAACGCGGTGAGCCGGTGGTCTTCGCCTCGCGCAGTTATTTCGGCGAACGTGTACGACCGCGCAAACCACGTTTTCCATCTACCGCTGTTTCCACTTTAATACCCGGATCCGGCTATTCGTTAATTTTCTTCCTTCTCTCTTCGTTCTTCCTTCCTCCCTCATTTCTTTGAAACGAGAACCGCGCTACTCTTCGAATATGATATCGACGAAAAAAAAGCCATGATCGACCGATACGAAGAAGAAGAAGAAGAAAGCTT
>NW_006263682.1:953355-955777 GCF_000469605.1 Apis dorsata | reverse complement strand
CCCTTTGATTTTTTGACGACAATCGTATATAGAAAAATAGCGTTTAACACGACGTTCTTCTCCTCCGAACTCGAACGTTCATTCTGTTTAACCCTTGTGGATAGAAGTCCATCTAACCCTATAATAATCGACGAAAAAAAAGCCATTATCGTATCGACCGATACGAAGAGAAGAAGAAGAAGAAGAAAGCTTCCCTTCNGATTTTTTGACGACAATCGTATATAGAAAAATAGCGTTTAACACGACGTTCTTCTCCCCCGAACTCGAACGTTCACTCTGTTTAACCCCTGTGGATAGAGGTCCATCTAGTCCTATAATAATAAACTTTCAGTCCTATAATAATAAACCCGGAAAAGCGGAGTAACGGAGTTTCGAGGCGTGCGTGCACGAGGCATTTGGGAAAAAAACGGTCGTGTAGGTCGGCCTTGGTCATTCGAAATGGCGGAAACAGATTTCTTTTCACTGCCCTCCGACGGATTCACCCTCGAGGGGGGAGGAGGAGAGAGCTCGATCAGTCGAGGCTGTCGGTGGTCGAGATGGTATTCGAAACGCGTCGAAAAACGATTTATCCGGCATCCCTTCGTCGGCCGAGCATAGGGCCGGCGAAGCCGTGCAGTTTCCGAAGCCAGTGTTTCCTCGCGGAGGAGCATCGCCGTTTTATTTCCACCGTATAGGCGTGGAAGGCTACGCGCGGGGCCCCCTCCTCCCTCTTACGTCGTTGCGAACCACCGTCACGCGGACCAGATGCCGACAATATTACTTTCTCCTGTCCCTTTTATGGATATTGCCACGCCTCTGCCGCATTAATACGTCCGAGCGAGCGTGCACCGACCATCTCTTCGTTATTCTTCCTTTCGTTAGGCTTTCTCGTTATTCCCTTTTCTAATGAAACCGGATTTCCTTTGATCAGTTGCACGTAAAATTATGAAATTTGAATATTTATCTCGTCCTCTCGCTTTTACGGTTTTAATTTTACGGTCCAAAGATTTTTTTCTTTTTTTTTTTTTTCCTCTCCTCCGTCCAAGGAAATTCGGTTTATAGAAATCTGGCGTAATTTCCAGGGTGCAAGGGTTGGGAAGAGGTCGTAAAAAAAAGTAAAGTAGATAGACAAGGGGATACCGAAGGGGGTACGGATAACGAGAAGCTACTGTGATTCGACCTTGCTTTTCTTTTCACTTTTTTTTTTTTTTTTTTTTTTTTTTACGACATCGGTAAATGAGTTGGCGAGGCAGTAAAACCTTAATTGGATATTCAACGAGGAGGTTATTCAAGATTATCGCAGCGAGCCGATACACCCTTCTATCTATTCCTTCCTTTCGAACGAACCACAGAGGGAACCATCGCGAAATTTGTCTGACCCACCGATAGTCGACTACTATACTCTTCCTCGGCGGAGGAGAGAAGAAGGGGTCGCAGACTTTTTTACGATCTCCATAGAATCGATAGACACATAATAACGATCGTTGCCTCTCGATTCCGTGCCTCTCCTTCCTTCTTCCCTCCCTCCATTTCGTTTCGCATCGAAAGCTGTTTTCTAAGACGGTTGGCAATATGTCACCGTTGAGGCTGTACATAAAACACGCCCGGTTTACGAGCCGATCAGATGGCGCGTGTGTTATTACGAAAACTTCCGAAACCCTTGTCAAACGCACAAGCGTAAAATTTCTCCCTCTCTCCGGAGTGTTATAAATTCCTCGTCGATCTTCCGCCATCGAGATCACCACACCGTATCTCGAGTTCGCTCGATCTATCTGGGGAGGGGAGGATCAAATCGGGAGGGGATTTTTCATTTCTCGGATGACGTCCACGGTTGGATAGTGTACTTTTCGAGAAATCCGTAGGACAAGAGGAAGGAGGAAAGAGAGGCGGCGCATAAAATATCCAAGACTCGAGGAGGCGGTAACGGAGCTTTTACGGTGATCACTATTTACAGATGTGTTTCTCCGCATTACGTTGATTATTCGCGCAGAGACCTGTAGTTCGTTGGCCATACTTCAGCGCGCACACCGAGCGAGCTGGCCATCGATAGTTACAGCCCGTGATAACGTCCCGTGATATCCCCGCGTTTCTTTCGAGAAAGATATCCATAAAACGCTCTACGATACGAAAGGATAACAGTTGTACAAGGTAAGTGCACGGGAGGTAAGTAACACTAGATTTAAGCAAACTGTTGAAAAAAAAAATGTTCAGAAACTAAAAAATGGCAATTGGAACAGGTAAGTATGGAAACGGGTAAGTATGGAAACGGGTAAGTATTTCGAGAATAATTCTAAGAATTTGACGTCACTTCCAAGAATTTCGAAAATTCTAGGAATTTGACATTTCCAAGAATTTTCTCAAAACAAACAATGAAAAAATGTAAATAAACAAACCAATGTTTGCAAACAAAGTAAAATTTCGAAACGGGGAACAAAATTTTCAG
>NW_006263682.1:951036-951993 GCF_000469605.1 Apis dorsata | reverse complement strand
TAAATAAACAAACCTTTGTTTATAAACAAAGCAATATTTTGAAAACACGGTTTGAAAATTTTTGCGAATTCCAGGAATTTGACGTCATTTCCAAGAATTTCTTAAATTCTAAGAATTTGACGTCACTTCTAAGAATCACCGAAATTTTCCGATTTTACGATATGTAATGATTTTGTATCAAAAAACTATAATTCGAGAGGAGGTGATACGTGAAACTTTTCTTGGAGTTTAACGTATTTAACTTACCTTTCCTTATACTTACTTTTTTACGTCGAACATTTTTTCACGATTTTACTCCATATCGATTATGAAATTTCTAAATAAATAAAAAAACTATTAATTTAGAAATTAAAATAATTAAAAATCTCATAAAATAATAGTTTATTTTACCATACGATAGAATATTCTTTAATAGGAAACGGATATATCACAACTACCAATGTAAAAAAACATAATTTTATTTTCGTACAACATCTCTACATTTACAAAAATATAAATAATATCACAACATGCTCTCTTGAAATCACTCGACTCACTTTTACTCGAAATATTTTTCACCGCGGAGAAAGAAATAGCAACGTAAATCAACACTCAGTAATATCATATCCCGATATTTTATTTTAAATCCGCGAAATATTCAATCTCTGTATAAATACACACTATATAAACAGATACTAAATGCTTCCATTTCTTCTCCTACGTTACATTCGACTTATCGACATAGGAGAAAAACTAACTAATCGTTAAATTCACCCAGTGTTCCTTTAACGGAACCGGAATTCCTATTTCCCTAACGACGCGTGGAAAGCTTATTTACATCAGGAATATATTCACGCGGAGGAAAAAAGAAAAAGGAAACCACTCCTACACGTGTTATTATTTATCGTCGGGTGACAAGCGTGGCAAGGGACGCGTGTAACGTGATTTGCCGTGGCTCTTTGTTCCCAGATTCGGAGC
>NW_006263682.1:947902-950209 GCF_000469605.1 Apis dorsata | reverse complement strand
GCGCCCAGCGGTGGCTCGGACGAGCAGTGGATAGACGGTCCGAGGATCTCCAAGTCGAAGGTCGCGGAGGCTAGGCACATGCTCAAGGATCCTCACCACAAGAGGGAGACGTGGATCGACGGGCCGATGCAATTGACCGGGCCGCCTACTTTGCAGCTGCACGCCCAGCAACATTCCTCCGGTTACGGGTTCATGGACAGCCACAAGAAGAGCATGATCAGGAAATGGGTGGAGAATCAGGCGTCGCAGATTCAGAAGAGCAGGCACGCCGCGGCAAGGATCGAGGCGTCCAAGTCCGTGTCGGGCCAGTCGTCCGGCCAGTTCAAGGAGTTGACCACGTTCAAGACGTGCTCGGGGATGGACGACGACGACACCTCGTTGTCCACCGTGGAGAGCGACAGCTTGAAGGCGAACGAGATCGAGGACATTACCGAGAAACTGGGCGCCAAGCTGAATCTTCTCAACGTGAAGTCGAACACGGATTCGGGCCTCGATCTGACGGCCAGCCCCGTGATGGACGACAGCGTGGACAAAGGGAAGTTGGATCTGCAGGAGGACGAGGACGATGACGAGGAAATCGTGGTGCCTCCGCCGTTGCCTCTGATCGAGCCGCTGAGCAACGGAGTGAGCAGGGAGGTATCGATGGAGAGCCTCAACTTGTCGCACAAGGACATCGTGTTGCCCTCAAGGCATTCGTTGTCTTCCGAGGACGAGATCTTGGAGATCGTCGAGGTCGAGGATTTGGAACCCGTCCCCATGCAGGACTCGTGCCTCCAGGTGACCGAGGAGGACATCGCCTTGTGCATGGGGGAGAATCCTTTGCCGGAGAGCGACCAGGAAGAGCATCCTTTGAGAATTCTCAGCCAGGAGAATCTTACCGTCGTATCCACCTTTACCGGTAAGTAAATAAAAATTATCCTTTTTTCTTTTTTATTTCTTTTTTTTTTTTACCATATCGGTCGATATTCGGTACACTTTCATTTCGCGAGATATTATTTTATTCGAAAGAATACTTACGGTTTTCCATGAGATCTTCCTCGATTTTCCTCGTACCACGGCGTGTCGTTCTCTCCTTTCCCTCTTCCTTCCGCTCGAAGGGTACTCGAATACCTCGAAGATCGTTGCCCAGAGAAACAGAAAGATAGAGAGAGAAAGAGTCGATCCTTGAATCCTTCCACCATCGAGCTTTGGTAATAGCGCGCTCGATGGAAAACAATCATATCGCGGGGTAGGAGAAAAGAGATGGCCAACGCTCGAGGATCGTGTAACGATCGAGAAGAGAGAGAGAGAGAAGGGAAGTTGAAGAAGAGATTCGATGTAATTACTCGATACTTTTCATCTTCTTACGCTCCAAATAGAGGAGAGGCTTCCGACTAAACGCGCTCTCCTTCCTTTCCCTTTCCCCTTCTTATCGTCTAATCGTTTGTTTCGTTCTCAACGACGAGCAACGTCCGCCCCCTCCCTCAATCTAAGAGAGAGAAAGAGAGAGAAAAAGAAAGAAACACGTTGATCAATTTGCAGACTCGATGTCGGTGATGTCGGACACGGAACGGTACAGACCGCAGTATCCGCCTCCGGTCGGCGCAGGTGTCCTGCCCAGGCCGTATTTCGACCACGAGGACTTCCTCGAGCAAGAGACCAGGCACAAGTTCGACCAATTGGCCCGGCTCCACGAGCTCTACCAAAGCAAACTGGCGCTGGCCAACGTTTCCAACTCGGTCACCTATCAAAGGGAGAACTCCTCGAACGTCAGAGAAACTCCATGTAAGTCTCTCCAAAGTTTCACCCGCCGTTTTCTCTCGCCACCGTGTGCTTCCGATTTTCCTCCATCCCCTCCAATCTCCTCCCGAAAGAATCGTAACTCGTAATGGGAATTCGGCAACGCGAGTCGAAAAATCCTCCCTCTTTCTTTCTCGGCTTATTAGGTGTGTACGACATTAAGTATGAAATTAACGCAGGACAAATTGCAGCCGCCCCCGTCTTCCGTCCGCCGTCGCGATGTCAATCCTTGTCCCTGTCGGACGTGATGTTCAACGACAACGCGAGCAACCACGGCAGCATCTACAGCGAGCCGGCTTACATAGCCGGCAAGTCTGATCAGGAGAAGATCTGCGACAATTGTCGTCAGAGCATGGCGAGGCCCGCCACTGCCTCCTACTGGTACCCGAACAGCGTTGCGCACATAGCCAGCCCCAGAAGGTACTGCGGCAAACTTGGCGATTGCAACATCTCGAGTCTGAGGCATCCGGACGGAGCCTCGAATCCTAATCTGAAGGAAGAGGTGGAGAGGTTGCCGGGGAACGGTGC
>NW_006263682.1:944160-947875 GCF_000469605.1 Apis dorsata | reverse complement strand
GCTCGGATCCGGAGGAAGAGTACGTCGAGGCGAAGAAATTGTTCACGGCGGCGGAGAGGTCCGAGAGGACCGTGACCGGCAAGTCGGACATCGAGGAGGAACTGAACGGCAAGATTCAAGGTGAGGAAATTATCGATCGAAGCAGTTTTAGAGTAGATTCCGAATTTCGACTGGGCGAAAAACAACAACTCTTTCGCAGGAACGGCACCGCTGCAGTTGTCCATCCCGTCACCGGCCCCATCCTCGGGCCGAATGCAGCGTAAAATTACGAGTCTGGGCTCCTCGATGGGGTTGAACAAGGAGGGATACGATTCTGGGGCGGACTCGACGCCACGGGCAGCGAAACTCTCGCCAGCCACTCTGTCCAGGCATCGCGCCGAAAGTTCTGGCTACGACAGCATCGTCAGGGACAGCGAGACCAGCAGCATCGCGAGCGACTCGTCCAGGCATACGGGAGCGCTTCAAGAGCACCAAGGTAGTTGATATTTGTCCTTCCTCCCTCCCGGCAATAAATAAACGTGTCCTCGAGAAGGGAGTCGAGGGATTTACTTCCCCTCTCTCCTTCTTCTCCCATTAACGATCGCATGCCATCGCTCGGGAAAATCTCGCGCAACGACAAGAACGACAAGAAAAACGATAGTCGACGAAACGTTGCACGATAAAGACCCACGTCCCACCGAAATCGTGAGAAGATAAAGGTGAACACCCTCTAAAACGGTCCCTCCGTACGATGGTTCTCCTCAGGTGGCGCTTTGGGAGTTCTAACCTCGACGTTGTGCGGGTGTTTCAGCGGTGGAACAGCGGGTGGCAGAGTGCGGGCTTCGGTCACGGGGCCAGTGCCGGGCCCATCTGCCACGTCCGCCATCCGCGGCCCCGGGGATACTCGCGTACACAAGCGAGGACGTGGACATCCTGGACAGGCGCGCGCGGTTGCGCTCGGATCCACGTGGCACGATGTCCAGGATACACAACCTGCGACTACGGCAGCGCCTTCTTAGGCTCGAGCTGCGCGACGCTAAAAGGCGCCTCATGGTGCCCGACTCGCGCTGGACCTACGATCGTCAGTATTCACTTACCTGTTTACATTACACGCTCTCTCGAGATACTTTTTACAATGCTTAATTTATTTTTCACCATTGCAGTTCACGTGGAGGAGAGTATGGACTGGCGAGATCCGTCGTTCCTGGAAGCGCTCGAGGCCGAGACGTGTATCCTGCAGAAGCGCGTGCACGCGTGCAAGAGTCACGTTTTGCTGATCACCTGCTTCGACTCCTGCCCGCGGCAATCGTATTCGGAAACATCCACGGGGATCCGGATCACCTAACCTAGATTTGGATCAGCGCGCGCGACAGCGTGCTGATCGTCAACGCGGTTCGCAGAGTGAACGATTGGAGAGAAAGAGAAACGAGACGAGCGAGGTCGGTGATGGGAGGAGGAGGAGGAGGAGGAGAATGGGAATATTTTTCTCACCATGTCGCTCGACTCCGTCCATATAGTTGTTAAATGACAAGTTTAGTCGTGTATCGTGATCGTCGTCGCCATTGTTACGCATTGTCTAAATAAATCGTTTTCATTCCCTTTTTGCCGAGGTGGATGAAGCGTCGTTCGCGTTTGAGCCGTGAATTCGCGTCACCTTTTTTCGGAAGAAAGAAATTCGTTCCTTCCTTTGCGTCTCGATCGCGACTTCGAATTCAAGGTTTCTCGAAGGCGATGATATCCGAGATGTTTGCCAGCGAGGTTAAAAGAAAGATTGTTGGCCGAAAGATAGCGCGAGACGCATGCTTGTTGACACTAAAATAATTTAGCGTACGAGTTGGTGCTGCATTTTTTATACCGATCGATCGTCGACGACTCGACTCAAAATTCAACCGGGTCACCGTTTCTGCTCTTCGAATTCGAAATCGACCGTATCGTCGAGGAAATACGATGTTTCGAGATTAGACGATAATTGCTCTGATGCTACTTTACTGGGCCAAGCTTCGAGAACAGCGCCAACGCGAATAGAGCAAGTAAACTTTACGTCGAAGAATCGTGTCGTGCGTGCTTGGTCGATCAAGGATCGAGTATCGAATTCCTCTGGAAAAAGAAAGAAAGGAAAAAAAAATAAACGAACAACGGAGGATAAAAAAATGATAAGAAAAGATATCGTTCGAACCGACGCTCGAATCCTCGATCGATGATTTCGGAACCGGAATTTAAATCGAATAGATTCCTCTGGAATTCGCACCGAATTCGTGAAAAAAAAAAAGAAAGAAAAAAAGAAAAAAATGAATAAATAAATTGATACGTCGAATTTGAAAGAACGAAGAAACGACGGACAGTGCAAGATAAAAAAAAAAAAAAAAATAGATAGAGACAAATATACGTAAATATAATATCGCTAAAAGATGGTAACCAGGCGAGAATATCGGCGAAAGGAAGATACGAGAAAATCCTTTCGTATACGGCAAACGATAGACGCGATAAGACTCGACGGGGAAGAGACGGCGAGACGAAGCGCGTCGTAGTCATTGTATTTAATGCACGCACGTTAATTCAAGAATATTATCGTAGCTTTAATCGTTATCAACAGTTACCGCACTTCGTAGGGCTCTGTAATTCACTTTTAGAAGCGAAGATGAGAACCGAAGATGGGAATGCGAGCGAGCGAGCGAGAGGAAAGGACGACGGAACGAAAGGGATGAGATAACGAATGGGAGAAAGTAATCGGAGAAAAAAAGATGCTGCGAGGAGGATGCAGCGTTGCCTTTCCACGGTAAACGTATTCGTAATCGTGAAAAAAAAGTTGCTCGGTGCGCGCGAGGTGTGCCCTCTCTCCTCCTCGAACGGAACGAGAGGCGGCTCGTTCGTTCGGCGAACGATGGCGAGGAGGGGCAGAGAGCAGGGGATGGAATACGCGAAGTTTAAACGCGAGAATCTCGCGTAGAGTCGAGGCGTGGGCGTGGGTGTAGAGCGCGGAAGGAAGAGGGGGATGGAACCGCGGAGAATGAAAATAGACCGGATGAAAATAAATCCGGGAATGCCGGTAACGCGCCGCTGAGAAACAGAGATATCCAAGCTTTTCGAACTGTGCCCACCATCGATATCGGTGAAAACCATATCCGTGCCTTTGTCGCTCGGCCTTGGATCGCTGAATATCAAGAGACCTGAGAGACTTCAATTCCCTTTCGCGTGCGACGATACAAAATTCGTCTACTCTTGGTCGTCTATCGAATATCGAATCAAATCGTGTCGTTCGGTGTTGTCGCACGGTTGAGCTCCGTTTAAATAAAGCGACGAGAAAGCGGATAATCCAATTTAACTTTCTTGCGACGATCTCGACGATTCGAGCGAGACGAGGGTGCACACTGGTTCTATGGTCACCGAGCAACGCAGGATCTAACCGATCCCCGTTAGTTGCAGAGAATCGTTCTCGAAGCTAGCGGACCGATCGATCGTTAAGCGATCGAGATTCCTGTGTCGTTGTCCGTCTGTTAAACGAACCCGTACGCTATTCGTCCATGTTTCCAAACTGTTCTTAACCCGCCACCGCGCCGAGTGCACACGCGCCATCTTCACGATCTTCACGCCTTTCTTTCCGGTTTAGCTTCGACCCGAACTCGTCCCGCGACCGATTCACAGACGCAACGCGTTCAACAACGTTCGATACGCACGACGATCTTTCCCCTTTCCCGAAACAGCGAATCCCAACTTATCCCAACGTTTATCCTTTTCC
>NW_006263682.1:942156-943992 GCF_000469605.1 Apis dorsata | reverse complement strand
TTTTTTTTTTTTTTTTTTTTTTTTTTACGTTTTAGGGAAACGCGTCACTCCGTCTACCGTGAAACACGACTGGTAAACGATTCGACCGGTAAAGTAAAATAGCGATTAACGATTAAGGATTGATCGACCTCCGCATCATCCTCCGCTCGAGGAAGCGAACGTTACGAGAATTATACACACGTACACTCGCGCATACACACACACATATACACATGCGCGCGCACATACCTAACAGGAAACGTATGTACACGAGAACCCACCACACACGTAAAAAAGAAGAAAAAAAAAAAAAGAAACCACACGCGTCTACTGTACCATAATACTTGTACCATATTTATATTTTATATGTACAAATTAGTCATGTAATTTCTTGTAATAAAGATCAATTTACAACGTGTACAAAATCGTAATCGATAAAGTACTCGGAAATTTCCATTTCCAGATCGATATTTATTCGCGACTCTCTTTTTTTACTCTCTCTCTCTCTCCCCTCCCTTCCGGCCTGGATCGACGAGTTTTTCTCCGCCGAATTCCAGACAATTTGGTACCGTTGCGAAGAAGAGAACACGAGGAGGAGGAGGAGGAGGAGGAGGAGGGCAAGATTCCACGCGAGAATTCCTCGGACAAGTTATTGGATCGCGTTTCCGAGCCAAGAGTCGATGCGCAGCGACGTATCTGGAATTCGGCTCGGGCCTTCGCGTGTCTCGCGCGAAACTAGAGAAACTAGCGAGGAAACACGATGTCGCGAAGAAGTGGAGCCTATCTATCTGCAGATCTCGCACAATCTCTAAGCGAGGGCGAGCGATGAATGGAACCGGTAAGGTAAGGCAGGTAAGTACGGTAATTGGAGGCGGAAGCGAGTTAAATGACGCGGAAGAGGAACAACGAAGAGGAACTCGTGAGATGCGCTCTTCTCTGCTGTTACGGTGAAAAAGTAACAAGTAGTTTGAAACGAGATATTAAACGAAATTGGATCGGATTATTAAACTGGTTTTGTTCTCTTCCCTTTTTCTTATTTAATTTTATTTCTTATTTATTTGTACCGATCTGAACGCTCGAAACGAAATTCTCTCTCCCCCGATCGCGTTGGATCGAGGTTGGTAATCGCTGGATCTTTACGGATCGTTCGATGTGGGCAACCGGATTGGAGCAACCTTGAAATCCAATTGTAAGGCTCCTCCGATTATTCGCCCTAATTAAATCTTTCGAGACGCGTGTGAAGATTGGATAATCCCCGTAGACCTTGGTAATGGAGAGAGAGTAGATGCGATCGTGTTACGCGTGATCGGATAATAAGATCATCTGATAAATATAATAAAGCGCGAATAACGTTTAAATTCGTTTCGTAAATATAAGAAATTATGTATACGTATCGCGTGAAGAGAAAAGTATATGAGCATGGAAATCCGATTTATTATCGAAAGCCTGCAAAAGTCAAGAAAAATTAGCTATCGTAAATAAGATGGAAAATATTTACTCTAACTGCGATTAGAATTCTCTTTATCACGTGGCGCAATCCTCTAATAAATTATAGAAAAATTCTTTTGCTTGATATTTCTCCATCATTGTCAATTTTTCTATCTCTTTATCTTCCCCGTAAGAAGATTATCCACTCTTAATGCATCCAACGTATCCAACAACTTTTCGTTATTATTATTTTCTATCGAAACGATCGAACGTCGTAATAAAACGTCAAATCGCGAAAGTTCGAATCGGCTAAATCTCTCGAGATAACGGTAACGAGTGAAAAATGATGAAAAAAATAAATAAAGTGAAAGAAAATAAAGAAAAATTAAGAAAAAAAAAAAAGAAAAGAAAAGCTTAAAAACGATCAGA
>NW_006263682.1:939742-941961 GCF_000469605.1 Apis dorsata | reverse complement strand
CGCGAAAGCTCGCCGATACTCGCGTGCGAAGAGGCGAGCGTTGGCGCGATGGAGGGGGGGCCACGGCACGAAATTATCGGCGGCACAGGGAGAGAGAGCAGAGAGACGACGGTGTTTCATGCGTTCGAAAGAAGAGCGGCCGAGAGGACGAGCGGGCAAAGGCGATTAGGGGGCGGCAAGAGAGAACTCGTGGTCGCCTTCGTGGCGGTGTCGATCGACAGTAGCGTGAAGGCAGTCAGAGAGAGAGAATGACTCGTCGCGCGTGTCGTCTAAGCGTCTCGTGGCCGGCCCTGGTGCTAGCCCTGATCGCGCCCTTCGCCGTCGCCCTCAACAAGAACGATCTCTACCCTTACTCGATACCCGGCACCTCGATCCTGCAAACGGATCCCAACGGGTTGCTCTTGTCCGCGGAGGCGATTCTCAAGACGCCTATCGCATTCTACGATCAAGCCTTCAATTCCATATTCGTAAGTAGTATCCAGTTTTTCGTTCCACATCGTCTTATTCGATTCTTTTTCTTCTTTTTTTCAATTCTCAATCGAGATAGAATTTCGAGCGAATAATTTTTCTGACGCGTTACAACAGTGGATTAGATGGAGAATCTAAGGCAAGGATTTATTTTAAAACTCGGCGGAGAGGGAAGCGGATTCGGCGGATAAAATCGTTATTTTTATCCGACGAGAACGTGGATGGATCGCGCCGCGGTTTTCCATCGGGTTGCGGTGGCCACTCCGCATCCGGCCCCGTTTAATTTCGGTGCTCACAAAAATACACGGTAAAACCCTCGATCGAGGGCCGCGGGGGCTGGACCCGTCGTTCCAACGACGAGTAACCCTTGCTGCGCGCGAAATTGTGTAAACACGAGGCGCGCGTGCCACTGTTTACGCTTTGTGGGGAAAGGGGGAGAGCAACACGAAAATCGTTTATTTAATGTTTCAAATTAGGACCGATATTCGTGTGTGTGTGTGTGTACGCGTGTGTCGCGAGAGAAAACGTCTCTTCTGTTCCCTTGTTCAAGCACAACAAATAATTCCCTTAGGGGAACTAACCATCGTTTCGATTTCGAACCGATGGAAGAGAAAAAAAAGAGGGAGGGAGAGATCAGACAAGGTCTCGAAAGAGATCGTCGAGAATGGTGCAACCGGTTTCGTTAAATATTAATTCGCGCCGAGAAGCGAGAGAAACATTCGGTCATCCCCTTAATTCGTGGTCTAATCTGTCGTCATCTTCTGGCGTGACACGAATTCATTGTACGCGATGACGGTCAAACGGTCCCGCAGTCGGCGCGCAATCGGTTAATTGCGCTTGGGTCGTCGCACGAGCTGCTGCTTCTCATGCTCGTCCGCCTCGTTGCGCGTCACTTGTCACGCGGGCCACGCTCGCCTCGAACTCGCCCCTTTCGATCGATCGATCGATCGAACTCGCAGCTCGCGATAAACAAGCGATTTCGCGGAAAATCGTTTCTCGAAAACGTTTCTCGAAGGAAGGGTCGAGAATGAAAAACTCGCTTCGCTCCTCGGCCAGAAGCGAAAAGAGAGGAAGAGAGATAAGATTTCCCCGATTTCTTTATCTAGATACCAAATTTTTCGGGACAAAACGGCTATTAAGATTAGCTACGAAAAGCGCTATTGAGTCATGGTAGACAAACAGATGCGTGTATTGGTTGCACTGGTGATCTCACTTTTCCACGAACCGATTCACGTCGGAGTCTCGTACGCGCTCTGAATGGACATTGAATTACGTCTCCCCCTTCTCCATACGTGTATACGCGCATCGAGAAGGTATCGAGAGGTATCCTCCTTCTAATTGATCCACTCCCCACGAGGTGTATGATCTCATGCGTTCTTCCTTCTCCTCCTCCTCCTCTTCTTCTTCATCGCCTCGTAAAAAACCGCAGAGGAAAACACACGCGATCGAGCGGATGATAATTGCGACCCGTGACGTTACGCGCCACAACCCACGGTTTACCTCCTTAATAAGATGTCCTTCGTCGATACGCGAGCCTCATTGCGTAATTCCAATTATTACCTGTTGGAAAACTAGCCTGAAAATTTGAATATCGCGCACGTATCACGCTTACCACCGTGTGGACGACAGACATCGATCGAGCCTCTCTCTCTCTCTCTCTCGTAGTACGCCTCTTCCATTCATCGACACGGTCAATAAAGCGATCGCCGTGCCGAATCGTGGACGCATTATCGACGCGACGTCCCCCTCCT
>NW_006263682.1:937235-939627 GCF_000469605.1 Apis dorsata | reverse complement strand
CCCCCGCGTTTCATCCGTGTGTCCCCCGTCTATCGAATCAACGCGGTCGAACGAGCCGCACGCGTTTTCCGGATATAACCGGAAGGGAGCCTCCCGGGATTATCGACGGTTGATCGTCGGGGGATACATCCGTTAACGAACTCGGATCTCGCAAAGATAGCGAGAATCCCATTCATCAAGATGCGGCCTCGATAGCATCGGGATCGGGCTCTTCCAGATTCGTTTCGCTCTCTGGCAAACTCCCTCCCTCCAACCCCGTTTTTCGTTTCGCGGCCGCACGGTTAATTAAGCTCCGTCGGCCATCAGATAAATATTTAATTAGCCTTCCCCCCCGCATCCTCAATCCCTGTTACGCAAGAATATACGAGGAGCGGCGATAAATCGGCGAGACAAACGATTCGCGGTTGTCGTTAATTAAATGGATAAATAAACGCTCGACTCGACGTGTAATCTACATATAAAGATGCAACGTATGAAGATATACATCGATCTCCCTTCTTTTTAACGAGCTTTGTTAACGCCCAGAGTTAATCCGTTGAAAAAGTAACTCGTTAAAAATTTTCGAATAAAGTTAGTTCGAGTAATCGTTAAATTTATATTTTAAATTTGTTAAAATATATTTTTATTGTTATTATTATGTTTTATACAATTATCGAAGCAACTATTCGTTAAATTTTGCCCGACAACTGCTACGATATGAGAGGGAAATAAAGCTGTTCGACGCGTGGAAAAGAAAAAGAAAAAAAGAAGAAGAGTCAGGAATTAGCTTATTGCGCACCGTTTCGCGGAAATTTAGACGAGGGAACAAAGAGAGAGAAAGAGAGAGATAGATAGAGAGATACCTGTTGGTTGTCCGCTCGTCGGAAGATACGATCTCGCTAAACGAATGGTATCGGAAACCGGCCGCCGGTGGATTTGCATCCAGATGGACGTTAATGCGACGGACGATTTACGGTGTAAACGCGGCCAATTAGCCTTGACGCTTTCCCACATTAGTTAACCGACGATTTGTAGGAGTGATGGCGACGGGCCGCGTTACGAAATTCCACATTCTCGCGATTCTTCCCGCCGCGGCGACGTCATCCACCGTCGCGGAGCCCAATTAAACTCGTTTGAAAAATTCGCGGTTAATTAAATTACCGCCAATCGCCAACTCGTGTGAATGCGTTTTCAACTCGTCTAAGGAGTCGTTAATCCTCCAATTACGCATGCTAAATTTTATAAATAGAGAGAGGTATCTTAGTTAGTACAACTAGAAATATCTTCCATCGTGTATTTACCGCCGTGTAATTTGAATCGATCGCGATTAAGGAGGGAGGATGGTCGACGTTCAGGCGACGACGCTGGCACGATTTTCTCCGGCATGAAGAATTCGAGTGAAATTGAAAGGAACGACGGTTGTTTGGCGTGCAAACCTTCGCATCGATTGACACAGATATCGGGGTCGCGATATACGTCCGCGACGATCTACTTAGAACTCGCTGCCTACACGACAATCATCTCTATTTCGTCGCTCATCGTCGACGATTCGCAGTCATCAAAATGATTGCGGCCGATTACACGATTGCGTTAGCGCGTGCGGCCCGCCTTGTTCACCTCGCCTCGAGGAAATCCATCGTGCCCCTCTCTCTCCCCCGTCCCCCTCGAGGAAACACCCGCCGATCCCGATCGATCCTGCTCCGAGAACACGCGCGAGGGGGTGGAAACGCGCG
Organism: Apis dorsata; assembly: GCF_000469605.1. NCBI lineage: Eukaryota > Metazoa > Arthropoda > Insecta > Hymenoptera > Apidae > Apis > Apis dorsata. Next base: position 937,915 of record NW_006263682.1, on the reverse strand, counting down.
ACCTTCGAACCGTCCCCTCCGAAACGATCGAGTTTTCGAGTTTACCTGACTCTAGCACTAAGTCGCCGCGATTCTTGTTTATCTTGAACCCATTCAGCGGGTTTGGGACCGCGATCTAATTTCTTCTGAGGAAGAGTTTGTGAGGGGAAGAGAGGTGCTCCTCTCGTCGAAGCGCTTTTTTCCCCTCCTTCATCGTATAGGTGAATTCGAGCGGGAGAGGCGCGGTGGAAAACTCGAGATGTTATTCCGCTGATGGACGATTGATTGAACGCATTGAGGGGGGTTCCCTCTGGCCGCGTCATGTGATCGCGTGCGCTCACGGTCACGAGGAGGAGATGCAATTACGGTGCGTTACGAATCGTTACGTTCGAATTATTCCATTCGCGCGAAATCGCGATGATCGGTGAAGCGCATCAGGAAGCGAAGAATCGGTAACAAGTAAGGCAACGAGACGTAGATTTACGTATTTACGTACGTATTGGTCGCGACGCGAGACCGTCTAGCTAGCTATCTATCTATTTTCACCGTTTTCTCTCCAGTTTATTCGATCAACCGGAGGGAGGGTTACGTGTGTGCGTGCGTGTGTGTCATCGGCTCAGCTCTGACCTACGACCCGAGCGATAGCCCCGAAGGAGATAGCGGCGGAGTCTCCTCTCTCGAAACGCGCCACTGTCAAAACG
>NW_006263682.1:930650-937085 GCF_000469605.1 Apis dorsata | reverse complement strand
CGCCGATCTATACGGGCCGTGAAGGAAAGAGAAGCGAAAACAGAGAGAGAGAGAGAGAGAGAGGGGAGGGGGAAGACGATCGATGCTCGACGGTGGAACTGGTCGCGGTTGCTCTCCCATCGATTATCGGTGATCCTGGTTTGCCGGCGCTCCCGTAATTATCGCACGGAAAATCGTCTAATCGGAAATGGCTAATCCGTGCCGATTGGAATCGATCGTGGCCGGGATTAAAAGGAGAGAAAGGGTGGACGTTCGATCGGAATAATTATGGAGAAGTTGGCTCCCGGACTCTTTTTGTTCTCTCCTGGCCCCGTTCCTCCTTTCTTGTCTCTGTTCCTACTTTTCCTTTTTCAATTAAATTCGACTCGGCGCGAAATTGGTCGCGTTCCACGCGAAAGAAAAACCCGATTGATCGCGATCCAGAGCGGCTCGATTGGACGGCTTCGTCGAATCGCGAGGCCAAATTACACGGAATACTCTTCTCGCTAGATAAATTTTAATCACGGGTCGAAAAAGTAAACGCGATTGTAATCGAAAAAATGAATAAAAGAAAAAAAAAAAAAGAAAAACAGAGAGAACGTAATTTCAAAGTTGGTGTTTGCGTATTGAAAATATCACGATACACGCGCGTACGAAATGAACGCAAGCGTCCGTATGAAAAGCTAACGAAGCGACGAGTCGATCAGCGTGACGAAGAGAATCATCCCCTGATTCGGTTTAATTCGTGTCAATTCCCCGGGACACCAGGTCGCTCGTTGAACGATACGGGCGTTAAATTCGACGCGACGTCCGCGTTATTAGCCGCACGTGAAAACAATACGTCGAGCGTTGAGCGATCAAAAGTTGGAGGAATCGGAACGTGGGACCGGTCGAAACTAGGCCGGAATTTGATTGTCGCGTTAAACTTGGTCAATTAGCAAGGGTCGTTGACTATGAAGCGTTACTTCCGTCTTCCCTTTTGTCCCTACACCCGCACGTCTCCCTCTCAACGCCTATTGTTTTACGTTATGTCACGCTTTGGCGAACGTGAAACGAGCCACCAATTTATCCGCACCAATTTATGACGATTATAATTACCGAATTTTTAGGGGAAAATCGGAAAATAAACTCGAGATTCAAAATTCGGAGAGAGAATCGCACGATATTGAAAAAAATAATTCATACGAGGATCTTTGAGTTTCCCTTGATTTAAAAGCTCGCGATATTTTTACGTTCTTCGTCCCGAGGTCGTGAAAGTAGGAACATTTTCCAAAAGGAGAAACTTCTTCCCGAGACGAGATCGAGATCCCGGTGACCCAAAAATACGCCACGAAATAGGCCGCGTGTGAACAGATGTCCCGACGACGGAAACATTCGCGGGAAAGCAAAAATAGTGTTTCGGTGAAGTTTTAATTTCGTCCTCGGTTCTCGTTAAACGTGAAGAACCGTGACCCGTGGCGGCGAGGGAGCGGCTGTCCCCTCGCCGCCACGAATATGGAGCAACGCGCGCGCTTTTCAGTTTAGCCAATTGACGACGAAACGTCTTCAGACCTCGCCCCCTTTCCAACTTCGTTTCAGCTTCGTTGAACCTTTCGTCGTAAATATATCAAATGTTTTATCATCCAAGAATCGTCCAAGAATTTTGCGCCAACTACTTTTAAACTCGTTGAAACAATTTTATTTTATTTCGGAACTTTCGACAATCGATAATCGCAAAATGAGATCGATTTTAAAAAGATTTAGAAAGTCGGGAAATCTTTCTTCGACAAGCCTTTCGACTCTTTATTTTACGACTCTTCTTACGAATTAGGAGAGGATATCTAGATATCCGGATTTCGTTCTTCGGAAAGGATCCCCTGAAATTTAGAAACCTCCTAACAGTTAACTCGGAAGGGGTAAAACTTAGATAAAGATAACCGTCGGGGGGAATTTTATCTCTGGATTACATCGAACGGATAATGAAAGTTTCTCCAACCAGACGAGGATCTCACTTCGAAACGCCTCGTCCGACTAATGAGAGTTTTAATTACGAGTGGTCGTAGAATCCCCCCTCCCCCATCTTTCCGTTACTTTTCCATTTGAAGAAATTAACGCGCAGAAAGAAGAGATGATCTTGCCCCGGTTTTTACAGGTGAACGGAAATGGCGTCCTCTCGTTCGCGAGGGCGATGCACAGGTTCTTCAATATCGCGTTCCCTCTCGACGATCCGGTTATCGCGCCTCTCTACACGCACGTGGACACGAGAGGATCCGGAAGAGTGTATTACGGCGAGATGGACGCGCCGGAAATCCTCGCCAGAGCGGGAGGGATGGTGCGCTCGGCTTTCACGGACGCAGCAGACTTCGTACCGACCCACGCGTTCCTCGCCACTTGGGTCGACGTTGGATACTACAATGGGAAAAGCGACAAGGTGGGTATCGATCGAGATCTTCCATCGAGGAGAGGAATCGTTTCCAACATGATACACGGTAGAGATAAAATCGTCCTCAATAATAATTCGATCCCTCAGGTGAACACGTACCAGGTAGCGATCTCGTCGAACGGCACGCACTCCTACGTGGAACTGTTGTACCCGGATGACGGTATACAGTGGATCCAAGGTGAATCGCATCCGAACGGGTTGCCGGACGCGAAGGCGCAGGCGGGATTGATGAGCGAGGGAAGGATGTACACGCTGAGGGGTTCGGGGACGGATCAGATCCAGAACGTGGACAAGTGAGTCATCGTTCGATCGAAGACAGAGTTTCTCGTAATTTCTTTCTTCTTCTTCCTTTTTTTTTTTTTTTTTCGATCTCGCAGATGGTCGAACGTGAACAGACCTGGCCAATGGCTGTTCCAAGTCGGGCCGATCTCCGACGAGGAGGACATCAAAGTTCCCGACAACGTGGAAGGTAAAATTCTTGGTGGAAAAAGCCACTTTGATTCTTACGATCCGTGGATACGATATAACTGTTCGTTGTTCGCCGATCAGATAGCAGCGCGACGAACGAAGTGGCCAACTGCAGAACGGGAGCAACGATTTGCCATAGCAAGGCGACGTGTGTCGACTACGAGGTGGGCTTCTGCTGTCATTGCAAGCAAGGATTTTTCGGGAACGGCAAGTCCTGCCAGCCCAACGGTAAGAATCGTCGTTTCATCGAGGAGGGGGAGGGTCGTCGTAAATCCTCCAATTATCCGCGAGAGTCACGTCCCTTTGATGTAGCCACGCCGCATAAAAATTCGCTTTCAAGAGGTCTCTCCGCGCTTTTAACCCTCTCCGACTCTTCCCCCTTTCCGAACACCGCGAAACGAGGCCCGATAACGGACAATTCCGTTCCCCGTTTCTCTCTGATCTATTCATAGATCGCGCGGGGGAACGTGGCCGTTTGTTTCGACGACCTCGTAAAAAGGGGTGGATCCACCCGAAGAAAAAGAGATTTCTCTTTGATCGACGACCGTCCCGTAACCGAGAGAGGGGAAGGTTAATTTAGATGACCAACGAGATTAAAAGAAGGTGTACGATACGATTTGCAGATGTTCCGCTGCGAGTGAACGGGCGAATTTCCGGGACGATCAACGGCGTGGAATTCCTCGCCAGGGATCTTCAGTGTTACGTGCAGACGAAGGATGGAAGGACGTACACGGCCCTGTCGAGGGTGCCCGAAGAGATCGGGGCCAGTTTCCAGTTGCTTGGCAATCTGGGCGGGGTGATCGGTTGGCTGTTCGCTAAACCGATCGGCGAGACGAAAAACGGATACGAGCTGACAGGTAGGTAATGTTTTCAAAGAGGGGGAACGTCTCCCCTATCCCCTCTCCTATCCCTTCCTTTCGTCTAAAGTTGGAGAATTCGATCCAAAACTTTGGCCAATAACGGTTAATCCGGAACGAACAATCGTTGGCAGGGGGTTTGTTCAATCATACGGCGGAGTTGACATTCCCGTCAACCGGCGACAAAGTAACGATACGAAGCAATTACCTCGGCCTGGACGTGTTTGGCCAGCTGAAGATGCAGGCGCAGATCGAAGGAACGTTGCCGCAATTGGGAAGGGACACAGACCTCGATTACGGGGACTACGACGAACTTTACACGAGGGTGCAAACAGGCGTGATCCGCTCGCGGGCCGAGAGAATTTGCAAACTGACCGAGGGAGGAGAGAGTCGCGAGCTCGACTTTATCCAGGACGAGACCATATATTACAACGAGTGTCCCTATCTGACCGTCGAACCCGAGGACGATACGACTAGGCTCAAGTTCTTCAGGGGTGTCACTACTTACGAGGCGACCGAGGGGATTATACGTTTCGCTGTCAACACCAAAGTCGCACCCCTCGAGGAGGAGGATCCGTGTATTCAAGGAAGGGAGACTTGCGGGGATCACAGTTCCTGCGTGGTGGACGGCGACAGCTTTAAATGCGTCTGTAATCCTGGGTAAGAAGAAATTTCACTCGAGCTCCTATGAAATTTATCTATAGAATTCTCGAAGAAATATTTTTATCGTTATCAGTTACCAATATTTGTACGAGGAAGACGGGAGCGCGATCTGCATCGACGTGAACGAGTGTACAGCAGGAAAGCACATGTGCTCTCCCGACGCGCAGTGCATCAATCAGGAGGGTAGCCACACGTGCCAGTGCAGGCCCGGTTTCTCCGGGGATGGTCGAACTTGCGACAGTAAGTTGGCCGTTTACCAACGCGGAAACGGGTTACCAACGTAACTCCGGTAACTCGCGGTCGAGAAAAATCGATAATTCCAACATGGTCTTTCCGTCTTACTAACGGTCGATAATATCGGTGTGTGTATCTTTTGTCGACAATACAGAGCTCCCCTCGTGCGAGGAGACCAGATGCGACAATTACGAGCAATGCGTGATGATCGAAGGGGCGCCTAATTGCATCTGCCTGCCTGGATTCGAGGATACGGAGCAGGGTTGCTATCCGGCCACCCAACGCGGTAAGACCCGTTCTCCCGGTCCTTTCGATCTCCTCTCTTCGATATCAATCGAGCAATCGTTACAGCCCCCTGCGACGTCGAGGATAACTGCTCCCCGAATGGTTTCTGCAATCACGACGCGGAAAAGCAGAAATACGTGTGCATCTGTTTGCCAGGTTTCATCGGTGAGTGTTCAACTCAAATTTTCTAACGAACGAATTTAATCCGCCGAGATGTAAACGGCGAGACGTTCGTTCGATGTCATTGGCAACCGTCGAGTCATTCGATTTCGTCGAGCCCATTAAATTCATCGCCTCGCCTACATTATTTAACGCGGTCGAATAAAACGAGCAAATCGGATAATTAAATATATCGCGATATGCTCATCAACGTGGAACGCGATCGAATTTTCGATTGGGAATAATTCGATGGGCGGGGTATCGCGCGAAATCGGGCCAATTTCCGCGCGCGTCGTTTTCCACCGATACCGCGCTGCATTCGCGAACGAATCCCGAGGATCGCCTTCCGCGCCAACGATCACGATCGTTTCCAGGCGATGGGTACACGTGTTACCCGGACGCCGAGGTAACCACAACGGACGAACCGCCTAAACCGCAATGCATCGAGGAGATGTGTTGGTGTTCAAGGGGCTGGGAGTATCGGAATAACGAATGCGTGCGGCAGGAAGAGGAGACAAGGACCGTGGACTACGATCGAGACTGTAAGTAACCGCGACAAAGGGATCTCACTCTCTTCTTCATTATTCAACTTGGAATGTTCGAATTCGTGCACTTTATTTTAATCGGGATAGTTGTCCTTTGTCAAAGCATTTTTTTAAGCATGATTAAATTGCACGTTGATACATAGAAGTCTAATTTTAATAAACAGACGCATCGAATTCGATTGGAGATTAATTTTTTCATTATTCAACTTGGAACGTCGAGTGTTCGAATTCGTGCACTTTATTTTAATCGGGATAGTTGTCCTTTGTCAAAGCATTTTTTTAAGCATGATTAAATTGCACGTTGATACATAGAAGTCTAATTTTAATAAACAGACGCGTCGAATTCGATTGGAGATTAATTTTTTCATTATTCAACTTGGAACGTCNNNAATGTTCGAATTCGTGCACTTTATTTTAATCGGGATAGTTGTCCTTTGTCAAAGCATTTTTTTTGAGCATGGTTAAATTGCACGTTGACGTATAGAGTGAATTCTAATTCTAATAAACAGACGCGTTCGAATTCGATTAATTTTTTCGATGCACGAACTTAAACTAATTGCACCATGTTAAAAAAAAAAAAAAAGAAAAAAGAAAGAAAAGAAGGATTGAATGATTCACTAACCGATGGCGACGACCGATTTTGCACCGTGCGTTCCAGTATCGGCACGCCCGCTCCCGGAATGCTTCGAAGACAACTGCATATGTCCTTGGGGACATAATTACGACCGTTCGAAGGAGATTTGCGTGCCACGACCTGGATACAAACACGAAACCATGGGTCCATCCGGAGTTCACTGTACGATACGCTTTGCCGTTGCTAATT
>NW_006263682.1:921337-930477 GCF_000469605.1 Apis dorsata | reverse complement strand
ATATATATATATATTCACCACTATAAATTCTGCTCCTCCATATTTTTCGATCGAGCTCATTTTGAAAATAGGTTGACCGTCGTATCGATATATCGTGATACGAAACGCAATACGAAACGTAAGAATACGGAGAGATCTTTCCCTCCAAGATTAAAAATACTACGGTCAACCTGTTACACGGAGAATAATACATCTGGCACGTCTTTTCAAAAAAAAGAAAAGGCGTAAGCGTTTTTTTTTTTTTTTTCCAAAACGATATCGATACGATCGAAGAAAATAAAAATCGCACGATGCAGTATTGGAAGCATTATCGTAATTGCACACGCTTGTGTCTAGTATCGTGCAACGTGATGAACAGATGTCACCCCTACGCCCAATGCATCTACGTGACCAGCACAGCGGACTACGAATGCCGGTGCAATCCGGGTTACGAGGGTGACGGTATGGAGTGCATAAAAACAGGTACGTTCGCCCCCATCTTCTCCGTTCTCTTCTCATTCCGAATACATCGAATATCGTGGCTCGTACGCGAGGAGAAACTCGAGAAACGTTGGCCGAATATTCGAGCGAATTCACAATTCCCTGTTGTCTTGAACGCAGAGGTGTCCTGTTTGGAAGTGGACATTTGCGACCCGAACGCGTCTTGCCAGCAAGAGGAGTCTCTGGCCAAGTGCGTGTGCAATCCAGGATTCGAGGGGGACGGAACCACGTGCAGCCCTATCGGTCATATCTCATATCTTTCATATCTTTTTTTTTTCTTCTCGCTATTCCTCTCTCTCTCTCTCTCTCTCTCTCATCCTTCCCCTATCGTTCACTGTTCGATATTTTAACTCGTCGCAAACATTCCCATCCCCGCAAACGTCTTCTTGCTTCTTGCCTTGCGTCCGCCGGGAAGAGAACACTCGAAGCATGACCGCGATCACTTCCTGTAAAAACGCTGTCCCGTCTTTTCCGAAACTCGTTCTTCTGGAACTAGAACTAGCGTTCGTTTTCACGCATACACAGACGCGTGCAGCAGCAGCTCCGACTGTCTGGAGAACGAAAGATGCTCGTACAATTCGGCGAGCTCCCGCTACGAGTGCGCGTGCAATCCGGGATTCAGCATGGTGGACAGCCGGTGCGTGGTGTCCGATTGCTCGACCAATCCGTCCCAGTGTCACGTGAACGCGCAGTGCGTTTCGACCGGCGAAGGCGGCTACAGGTGCGTGTGCACCGAGGGATACAACGGTGACGGGATCCGGCAATGCGTCGAGGACCACATCGGTTGCAACGTGCTGAATAATTGCGGCAGGAACGCGGTCTGCGGCTACAATCAAACCTCCGCGAATTTCGTCTGCGTCTGCCAGCAGGTATGTTTATTGAATCCGCAGAATTATAGGTTTCTGATTCCACTTGCTTGTCATCCGCTTGACGACTTCTCTTTCTAATCGGGACGTTAAATATTCAACGCAGAAAAGAGGAGGTGGAAGACGAGAATATAACACGGTTGGCTTTCAAGTCGATTCGAAGAAAAAGATGACGAGGGGAATTTTGGCTAATTTCAGGGCTACTACGGCGACGGTTTCACGTGCCTGCCGCAATCCTCGTGCAGACACGATCCAGCGATCTGCTCGCCTGACGCGACGTGTGTCGCGGCTGGGGAGAATCAATTCGCCTGCGTGTGCAACGAAGGTTTCACCGGGGACGGGACCAACTGCAAATCGAGGCCCAAACACGAGGCCAACTTCCTGTTGGTGAATCAAGGAATGGCCACGTTGAGGATTCCATTCGCGCCGACGTACGAGGATCCTGGAAGCCCTATTTACATAGCGTACATGCAGATGGCGATCGCGATCGATATCGATTGTATGAACGGGAAGGCTTATTCGAGCGACATCAGCGGTGAGAATCGCGAGGATTAATTTTCCTTCTTTTTGTTTCTTTTGCGCAAACACGTGTAACAAGAATAATCGTTGCAGGTAATCGAATAATCGAGTTGACGTACAACGGGTCGATGGCCGAGACTTTCTTGCCGAAAGTTAGCAATCCCGAGGGATTGGCGATCGATTGGGTCTCGAGAAATATTTTTTGGACGGGGAAAACGACCGTCGAGGTGGCCAATCTCGAAACGAAGAAACGGAAGGTGCTCGTTTCCGACGGATTGGTCAATCCTAGGGGAATAGCCGTGCACCCTTATCGTGGGTGAGTATCGTTCCCCCTCCCCTCCATCCGTCGTGTCATCTGTCCGGTCAGATATTAAATTCGACGCGAAATGTCCCCCTCCCCTCCTCTATCTCTCGTGAAAATTGATAATTCGATAGGATGGATAGGATGGACGAGAAAGAAGGAAGGGAAATAAGGAAGGAGAGAGGAGGAGGAGGAGGAGGAGGAAATTTTGTTAATTCGACGAAACGGATGAAATTCGATTATTTCCAGAAAGATATTTTGGTCCGATTGGAATCGCGCTTCCCCGAAATTGGAGTGGGCGAACGAGGACGGCACTGATCGTGCAATCTTCCTTCAAGGGGATTACGTGAAGTTACCGAATTCATTAAGTATCGATTGGGCGATGGATGAGCTGTGCTGGGCGGATGCCGGAACCTTTACGATAAGTAAGAGCCAGATATCCCCGTGAAATTTTCTCCCCTTAATAGACGCGACACGATCGTCCGATCCATCCGTAATATCCGTCCTCTTTGTCCTCCTTCTTTTTTTTTTTTTTTTCGATATTCGTTCGCAGGCTGCATGGAGATCGATAGCAGGAAAATTAACGTGGTCGCCAACCAGCTCACCTACCCGTTCGGCCTTGCGATCTCGCAGCAGCATTATTATTGGACCGATTGGAAGACGTGAGTAATCGATCGATATCCCTCTCTGAAAATTTTTTTTTCTTTTTTTTCTTTTTTTTTTTTTTGTTAATGATCAACGACGAGTTAACTCGACGAGTTTAAAATTAAATATTCGAGGGTATTATTAGCGCGATAAGGTAAAATTATCACTTACTACGAAAACCGGTAAAAGCTTAAACGAGTCGGGTATAACGAGTCGGGAAATATTGGATAGAGTGGAGTGCGAGTTGGAGGATATTTCAATCATCCATTATTATTTACCGTCCTAGTCACAAAATCGAAGTTGCCATGAAGAGCACCGGGGACAGGAAACAGGCCATATCGGTACCACCAGGAGGAAGCGGTAAATTATACGGGATAGTCGTCGTTCCCGAGTCGTGCCCGAGAGGTAAATCAAGTTTTACGTTATATCACGTTTCACCTCTCCTCGTAAATTGGCCATAACACTTAAAACTAACGATTAAAATCGAAACGAATAACGCGATAAGCGTTCAGCGGAATGGTATCGAAATAATCTACCGTCGGATTAACGGGGAACGAACGAATTATTCTCTGCCTCTTTACAACAGTGACCAACGCGTGCCAATTCGAGAGCGGAAGGTGTAGCAAGGATCAACTGTGCCTGCCGAACGGTCAAAATGGAAGATCGTGTGTGTGCGCGGACGACGCGGATGGACCTTGTACCGACAATCTGTAGCGTGCCACGTGATTGGCGGCCATCGAAGATGAAGGAAAGGGAAGGGGAGGAAGGCACGAGGAAGGCTCGGTCAAGCCGATCGAGACGATCCAATCAAATATCTTTACGATATTTGACCGATCGCGTTGCGTTTTCGTTAGATTGTAACGTGTAAATTATAATATTACTACTTTCTATGATTGCATATAATTTTTATCGTCCAATCGTTGTTTCGAGTAACGCAATCTTTTGTATCCAAATATCCGGAGTCCGCGGCTGTATGAAGCCGGCTGTATGTATGCTGCGACTCGATCACGCGTTATTTAATAAAAGAAATAAAATAATAAAAAACGAGAAATTATTTACGCGCGTTTACACGCATATACACGTACAAAGTTACCCAAGTAACATGATTTTTAAGCCAAAGTTGGTGATCGATAGAAGTTTCCGCATGTCAAGTGGCGTTACTTGCGGACGAAATGGGAACTTTGTTCCAAGTAACTACGTCGAAAGAGAAGAAGAAGAAGAAGAAGAAGAAGAAGAAGAAGAAGAAAAAAGAAGAAGTAGAGTTTAATTTCCTGAGCGATTACTAGCATTAAGACGTCATTCTGCCACAGTTCCGGGAATAAGAAGAAAAGCAAAATCCCGTTCCCGTAAGATGACGATAATAAATCTTTCGATTTTCGAGCGGCATTCTTTATCCCCGTGAACGAATAAACCTCGGTGTAACGCGGCACGAAGGTAAGACCGTTAGGGAAGCCAATTACGATGTTCATTACCGGCGTAACAACCGGCCATTTCATTTTTCCGTCCTTGTATTACGTTAATAAGCAACTACTTAGAACCTGTAACAAGAATAACACGGGCGAACCAGAACCACGGTATAAAAAAAAAAAAAAAAAAAAGAAAAAAGTCTCGAATCTCTGCCCTCGGTCTTACCATCAATTATCCTTCTTCGCGAGATATATAATCTAAATATCTAAAAGCGGAGAAATCACGATCAGGGATTAAGGACAAAGGAGGGATGACGAGTGGCATCCATCCGTCTGTCGCAAAGGGAGAGTTTATCGACGAGCGATTCCCGACAAGACAATTAAATTTTCCTTACCGCAATCTCTTTGAAGAACGCGTCTAATTGGGCGACCGCAAATCGACGAGGAGTCGTCGGCGGTCGAATCGACGACGCGATTGTAGCCGAGGCAAAGCCGGAGGAGGAGGAGGAGGAGAAGCGAACCGAAAGGCGTGGAGAATCTTGCCTCTTTCCAACCGCAGAGATAAGAATCTGCCAATGCGTCTCCAAGGAGTTTTCTCGTGTAACTTGACGGTTTAACCTGGGTTAACGGCGGAGAGAGAGAAAGAGAGAGAGAGATCCGACGACGAAGGAAAGGAGGGAAAAGAGTGTCGTTTCGTCGTCTCCACGGGAAATTACACGCTTTCTCGCGTCCCCTCTCCGGATCTACTTGATTCCCCTGCGCTTTTTCTCCGACGTTAATACAGGCCGACGGTGTATTGTTACGAACAATACAAATATTTAACAACAACGGGCAAACAAAGGTATGAAAGGAGTTATTTGTTAAATAAACACGCGAAAGGGGAGCCAATATCGCGTAGATATTACTTTCTTGCGAATATCGAATATACGATGCATTCCGATGGGAAAGGAAGGAAGTCGATTTATTTATCGAAACCTGGCATCCATCAATGAAACCGCGAATTCGTCGAACGAAAATCGTGAAATCGTGTGTAATTTCCACCAGGATTAGGAAAACGTTCAGGAGGGCGAGAATTCAATTGTTTCTCGCGATAACGAGAAAATAGGTTGAGCGCGAATCGAGACGGAATTTTTAACGTTAAAGAATTCTTTTCACCCGCCCGTTTGCGCGAGATTCGGAATAGCAGGGAGGAGCGGAGGGTAGAATTAAAGTTAAGAAAAGCTCGGATGGAAACAGTTCTCCGCGTGTCTGCAAACACACAGCAGCAATCCGCATCCGCAGCGCCAACTTCCACTACTCCTGACCTACGATCCTTTTCGTTAAGGGGAATCCAATGAGTCGGAGGCTAGACTGCTAGTGAACCGGTCAACGTTGATTCGCGCGGGGATGAAAGTTGGCGCGTTCAACGGTCGGGAGATCAAAAGGCCGTTTCCAATTTCAAATATCTGTGCGCGCGCGTGAAGATCGGAAGGGGGAGAAGTATCGCTGGCGATGCGTTTTTCCAGGCAGGAGGAAGAAGAACCCGCGAAACGGCGGCCGCAATTTGCAATTTGCAAAAGAGCGGGCGCTTTTGTCGGTCGGTGAATGGCCGCGCGAATTGGAATACGTCGGTTAGACGTCTGCCAGTGACGGGTGCTCGATCAGCCAGGTTGCGCTCTCTGCCCTTTTGCCGGCCAACCGCCGACTTTCCTCTTCCGCTTAACGTCACCGCGTTCCTTTCTTTCTTTTTAATTTCCAAACGAATTTTCGACCGAAATCGAGACCTCTCTGCGATATCTTGTCTCCTCGCGAACCGGATCGTTGGATGAGGAGGAGATATTTCGAGGAGATTTTTCTTTTCGGTCAGAGCGATTCATTTTTACGATACGATAAATAGAATCGAGGAGCGGAGAAGGAGAGGAGAGTCGCTCGTTCAACCGTATCGTCAAAATTCCATCGGTAAATTCCGTTAACCTCCGCCCGATATAAGCAGGCAACCACGCTCGTTCGATTGTCTCGCGTATTGGCTCGGTTTATGCTCGTATCGCGTCGGAATGAACGGCTGGCACAATCGTTATACGGGTATGCCCGCGTACGCGTATTTAATGAATGTCACGACATAGCAAGTTTAATTACTCGATGAAACGCTTTACCCCCTGTATCGAACCTTCCCTTTGATCGTACGATCCTTCGCTTCGATGAATCGGACGAGCAATCGATACGATACGATAAGAATATACATATATCTGATTCTTTTTCTCCGTTAACCGGAAACGTCCCAAAGGAGACGCGGAGGAGCAATATGATCGGCAAACAGCCTCTCGTTACCATCTCTCCATCGTCGATGCAAGATTATTTGCCGGATCTCGATTACGCTGTGTACACGATGGTTTGTTTGACCGCGGCCAACTTCCGTCGTGGTTCATTCACGGTAACAGCATCGCGTCTCTCTCTGTTTAATCTTACGTACCGTCTTATATATCGTCACATCGAATTTCGATCCGACGGAAACGAAAAATTTCTTTCTTTCTTTCTTTCTTTCAACCATTCACTCGGTCGAGTCTCGTGGCGTTAGGAGGGACATCCTCCCCCCTTTTTTTCGTACGAAACCTTCCGCGATATTTCTCCTCCCTTTTCCGGATGGGTGGGCACAAACACAGGAAAGGGAGGGCAGGACAGAAAGGGAAACGAGATTACGGCTGGCTACCACTCGGCCCGGGCCGCGGTAACGGCAGTTGGAAAATAAGAAACGGCGTCAACAATTACGCGACGACAATTATCGGGGAACGCAATTACGACTACGCGCCACTGCCACGCCGTTGCCGCAAATTTCCTCCCGGCGAATCCGCTCCTCCACCGGAGTCCCTCCCCGCGCCGCGTTCTCGTGGCATACGCGCGAGGGGGTGGGCAGAGGGAGGGAGGAGAAGCGCGGGGAGAGGGGAAGGGAAGAGCGGCGGTCAGCAGGCGAGGAAAGTAGAGAGGAGGCAGTGGTGGGTGGCCGCGAGGCGAACAGTCGAGCGGAGAGGTTCTCGCGCGGCGGCTCGCCTGAGCCCGCGCGGAACTCGCGACCAGGCGCCGCCGAGCCGTACCGGCGCGTCCAGTCCGCGTGCTCGCGCAGGAGGGGGCGAACGAAGAGGAGCCGCGGCGAGAGTCAGTCGGCGGTGAGACTCCGCGTGCGACATCTCGGCGGCCGTGGTGCCGCCTTTCCGTATCCTTCTCTTCTACCCCCCTCTCTCTCTCTCTCTCTCTCATCGCCCCCGCGATTTTTCGCCCGCGATTTCGCCGCGTGTATGTGTATGTGTATGTGAGTGACCTGGTGGGTGATCATCATCAGGAAGGAAAGGAACGGAAGGGTGCCAACTTGTGTTTAAGTGGAACCCGATCGCTCGAGTAACGACGGAAAGAAAAGGAAAAGTGCGTTGTTCTCCCTTCTTCTTTTCTTTCTTTCTCTCTCTCTCTTTTCTTCCGACGAGGCACGAGTTTGCGCTTGATCGTTCAACAACGGTTCGTTAATCCCCGAGTTGATTAGGAATTATATTATGGGAAGGTTGGTTTTACGAAACGAAGGATTGCGAGCTTCTCGTTACATATCGTTCGATGATTCGGTCGGAGCAGAGACCGATGCACGNGCGACATAAATATCCACGAAAAATCTCGGCAGCCGGCCAAGCGGCCTCGAAAGATCGCCACAGTTCGAGGGACGGGTTTGATAAGATAATTTAAAGAGGCTTCGGTTCCTCGAACGCTTCGTTCCACAGGAGGAGGGGAGGAGGGGGGGAGGAATTTTTCTTCGTCGAAGAGGAAATATTTCTACCCCGTAAAATATACGCGCACAAATTTACGCGCGCACACACACACACACATATATATATATATATTTATATCGTCCCGTTTTAATAATCGGGGAGGAGGAAACGATCCGATAATTGTCTCTGTATATCTCTTAACAAGCGAGGGTACGAGGGGGATGAGCGGTCGAAAATCCGGCGGCTAAAAAGAGCACGAGGCAGGAGGGGAGTGGTGGTTTTTACGAAGTGGCTGTTCACGTGGTCATGCATATTCAGTCTGCCACGGGAAAAACAAACGAAATGAAAAGTTTATAGTAGGGAAGGGGAGGGACCTTCCCGGGAGGAAAAGCTCCGACGAGACGATCTTTCCCCCCTCTTTGTCCTTCCACCTCTTCCTTCTCGCGCTCGTGACGGGAATTAAACGAGCGTTTTTATTTCGTCGCCGGGATTAACAATCAGTTTGCTAAGCGGTACGAAGCGTAGAAGCCAGTCGGGAGTCGCGATTCTCGCGGAAAGGGAGATTCCAACGTAGTTTTCGTCGAACGAAAAGCGAACGCCCTTCTTATCGCCGCGGCGGAACGATCTTCGCGTGAAAACCTTTCGATCTCGCGTGGGATAAGTGTGAAGGAAAAATCGTTGGCCGCTTTTCGTTCGCCTTCGAACGAAGCGTTTCGTTCCGACGAGAGACTGGATAAAAATCGTGGGAGGCTGATTGGCGCGCGGGAGCGTTGAAAGTGACGCGAATCAAAGTGATAATCCATTCACGGCTTATCCAAGAACAGGCTTATCGGTTTTCAATTTACACCGATGTGCCTCGATACTTTGCCTCGAGGAACATTCGATCGACAGTCACGCCGGTGATATACCTCGATATATCTTCACGTCCGTCCCATAAAACACCTCCTCCTCCCCCAGCCTCTCCTCCTATCCATCCTTCTCTCTCTCTCTCTTTCTCTCTCTTCTCGTTTCCAAGCTTTTATCGAACCTTATACGCACCAACATTTTTCCCGCCGACCGAATCATCGTCGAGCTCTCCTTCCCCCTTTCCCTCCACGATTCGAGAATTCGAGAATACGAAACAATATCGTGGCGATGCGCGCAGACGGACGCCGTTAGGAAACTCGTGGTGAAGGGAGGCCTCGACGAACCCTTAGCG
>NW_006263682.1:917727-920649 GCF_000469605.1 Apis dorsata | reverse complement strand
TATTATATATATATATATATATTTAGACTCGGTCCAATCGTCCTTTCCCTGCCCCCTCGAGCGAGCCACGAAAAATATCTTGGGCCGATCTTTCGCTCGAGGCCAAGGGGCCGCGCGTCGCGCTGCTACCTGTTTGATCGCGGTGGTGGTGGTGCTGGTTTTTCGCTGATTCGAGGGAGATTCGAGGATTCGACGGTGGACCGAAGTCGGAACGAGTGGCACCGCGCTAACTCAAACATCCCAATTAGTATCGCGAAACGTTGCATTACGAATTTAATTATCGGTCACCGAGGGGATGGAAGCGTGTTGATGTATCCCGTTAGGGGCGAAAGATTTTATTCCTCTCGTCAAACGTGTTGCGGGTCAAATATACAGAATTTTGAACTTCGTCGATTCGATTAATTCCTAATCGGATTTATAACACGATTGATTCCTCCGTTTTCGAGCGTAACGGATAGGAAATTTTAACGGGCCAATTCAACGATCGATCCCGTAATTTCTATCCGGGCCACCTTCTATTCGGCCAAGTTTGTCAAATAGTGTTAATTGTCCGGTATATCGATCGGACCTTCGTCAACGGACCCGCCTCTGTCGCTTTTGATTTCCGTCAATTCGTCGCCGTCTATCGATCGATCGTGTCTCCACGCGTCGTAAAAATCTTCTCGCGGTCGGTTTCTCTCGGTCAATCAGCGTGTTCTCAACCACCACGTATACAATTTCGCAGCAGTGTATCGTGCTTTTGGATCAGCAACTCGAACGATTTGCCTTATTCTCGGAGAAACAAAACCAGTAATGTCGAAAACAATAAATAAAACGTACCGATTTAGCTGAATGAATATATTTAATTATAATTGTGAAGAAATAGGTAACAACTATGAAATAGTGATGTCGCTGGCAACATTCAAATAATAAAAACCGCAAATAAAATTTTTTAAAACTTTAAATTCTATAACACGTAAACTATACTACTTTCAACGGTGATTGTTCCCGTTCCCCCCACGGTTCAGATATAAAAGGATTGGTTTCGTTTCTGAAAAGGGAGCGGCTTTCGGGAGGAGAATCGTTGGGAAGAAAATCTAGCTTTCTCCAATTATCGCTGGGAATTTCGACGTCTTCATTGTTCGCCTCGACATCGGTTCCCCTTATTCCATTCTTAAACCGTTCCGCGACGTTTAACCGCGGCGGTTTTTTGTTTTTGCCCTCCGGGCCAAAAGGGGTGAAAAAAAATTTCCACTTCGATCGACGAGCGAAAATACGATATCGCTCGGACGGCTAATCCGCCCGAAGAGGGACGCCGAGAAGTGACGTTTAATTAAGCAGGATTATTCGGGATAGAAGTGAAACGAATAAAGTTTGCCTCGAGAAGGGCGGTACATCGTGTAAACTCCATTAAATATAAACGCGAGATCGGGAGGGAGGGGAGAAGGTTGTTCTTGAGGCAAGAGATCCACAAGCAAAGGCAGTTTAACAAGGTTCTGGTAATTGCAAAATTATACGAAGCGTCGTGAGCAATCTGGAACGCGCGATCGAGACTTTGATGATAATATTCTTTACGCTCCTGTCGGGGGAAAAGGAAGAAATTATAATTTCCCCGTGGGGGAAGAGCGTGTTCTTCGAAATTCGCGAGGAACGTCGATTTGTCCGCGGCCGGATGCATCGAGCATCTATCGGGGAAATGCCAGGCTCGCGGCAAAGAAGACTGCATCGTTCAGATAAGTTTCAGCTAAGTCTCCGTCAAAGGGACTGCACATCGATCCGTGAAACGAAACTGTTCCACGGAAAGAGAAAAGAGAGAGAGGGGCAAGTCTCGTCAAAGAGCGCAGCTGCATCGTTCTCGCGATTCAACCCACTCGATTGCCTTTTTATCACTCGAGCGACTTGTATCGAGATCCGTCTCTCCTTTACGCGCCGTCTCACGACGGATGGGATACGAGCTCGTTCGCGACACGTGTCGCGTCGTTTCGCAATTCCGCGCCGAAACGGAGCGTCTATAGTTCAATCTCCCCCGTGACCAACGATGTCATTCGCTGGCGAGAGGACAAGTTTCGCGTGGCGCTGCAGTTTTAAATCCGAATCCGGTTTCGACGCAACAATGGAGAAAGAGAGAGAAGGGAACAGCATTGAAAACAATCCTCGCGGTGACTAAACTTCACTCTGACGAACGAATCCGCACGATTTATTCGCGCACCGGTTAATTTGTTTCCATTTCTAGATGAAACTTGTTTACCTCCTATCGAACGATTAACCTTTGATTTTATTCCGTTAAATCCTTCGATCGAGCGAGCGTGAAAAAGGAAATAGGATATCCTTTTAAATTCACGGTTCAAAATTGGCTCGAATTGATACGAGATTACAATGTACGGTAATCTGAGGATATTTTGCTCATTTGCTCCACGTTGCAAACAGGTGGGATTAACCCGGCTCGAGTGTTGATACGATTTCGTTGATGACGCGGTACGGCCTAATTTCATCACCGATTCACAAAGGAACGTGGTAATCCGATTTCATCCGATTCGCGCTCCTCGGTGGAGAGTTCGGTGATAAAGCTCCGCTTTACATTTTTCATAACGAATTGATTGATTACACCGTTACGTCGATAATCCCCTTCGTCCGACTTATAAATTTTCACAGGAAAACGTAAGTCGCGAGAGAGAAAGAGAGAGAAGAAGGCAACCGCAATTTCAATATCGAATACCTTCCACGAATCCTCTGACGAATTGCTCGTCATCGAAAACGAACGTTCCATCCTCGACGATGTTTTTTATCTCCCTGCGGAACGAAACGTCGATTCGACTCCTCCCTTTCCACCGTGATAATTACCGGTAGGCGATGATTGTTGCGCCGAAGCAATCCAAGAAGCGACCGAATTATCGTGTAACGGCCGGTCAATTTGCCCTGGATATACGTTCTCTCGTACAATTC
>NW_006263682.1:912101-917438 GCF_000469605.1 Apis dorsata | reverse complement strand
TCTTTTTTTCCCTTTTTTTTTTTTTCTCCTTTTTTCGTTCGCGGTAGACGGGTAGATTCGAGAGTTTTCCGCGATTTCCATCTGTCTCCTCGAGCTGTCTTTCGAGCCGAGATAGCGGGAAGTAGACACTTTTGAAAATCCTCTTTCCACCAGTCCCCGAGTAAGCACATTATCGGCTTGCAGCTTCGTTACCGCTCGACGTTTTCATCTCTCGCGGAAATGGACCGCGATTCTCTTTGTTTCCACGATTCATAGAAAGCGGAGGAGGAAACGAGGTTCGATTCTATTTGATAACGCCCGATGCGCGCGCGTTTTATCTCGAACGCCGCTCCTTTGGGCGCGCAGGAACAGATCGCTCTGCTCCAACCCTGCTCGTTCACAGGATCCCCCTGTTGCTTTCCCTATCCTAACCCGCTACGGTTCGTTATTTTCTCCGGGACGGTGTATGGAAACTCGATACAAAACGAGAAGAATCGAGGATTCGAGCCGAATCGATGCTTCGATTCGGATGGATTTCGAAAGGGAGCTCCAATCATCCTTCCCTCCCCTTTGTCTTCTCTCTCTCTCTCTCTCTTCAAATTCTTCAACCCTTCTCTCTGAAAGGATTGGCACGCGGCTGCTCGTTACGTAATAACCGAAATACCGTTTCGATCTTTACTGAAACAGTGAATACTCATCGAAGAATCGATGAACGAGACACGCGTTCGTTTTTGAACGAGCTCGCCTCCGCTGTTATATTCTTTGTTTAAACGTACAAATCTCGAGAATTTTGTCGCGCTGGGATGTGGAAATCATCGGATGTTCAAAGATTCATAACGTATACCTCACGGCGTCGATTTCACGACCGCTCGCAATTATCCACTTCCTCGGGCGTATATTCCCGAGTCGGTCGCATTTTTCACCCGTGACACCTGACGTCGACGTTGTCATCGCGGGTGAACGCTGGCAGCGACGTTAAGCATTTCAATATAGAGGGAAAGACGAATCTTGGCGCACAAAGGGGAACGTGGAACTTATCCTCCCTCCCGATGTCGCCGTAACGCATTTATTACGAACCTTGTAACGCGGAATAAAGGCGCTGGCGGCCTGATGAACTTGCAACCGTGGGGAAAACGATATGGAGACCTTGCGTCCTGGGATTTCCTCCGTTGACCTCGAGGTCATCCCTTTAACCGATTTACGAAGGGATTCGCGAAAAATTATCGTCTCGATTTCGATCGCGAATAAATTGTCGAAACGATTGAAAATGAAATGTGGAATGAATTTTTTCTACTCGTTTGAAAATTAATTCTCGGAGAGAATTGAATTTGAAGTAATTATTCCAGATACTACTTTCCCCCCAAAAAGTAAAGACAAAAATTCGTATAATTTATCTACGAATTTAAAAACTTGTAAATGTTACTCTCTTTATTTTTTACATTATTTTTTACACAGTTTTCAGTTTCGCGGAGACACGTTCCTGTTTACAAGCGTGATTGGAGGGTCGACGATCGCGCGGGATTCGCAGAGATTAGGCAGATACGAGGAGGAAATAGCGATCGACGAGTTCGAAAATTTAATATCAGCCGGAGGAAAAGCTTGATAAACCCGGTTATCAGCTGTGGACCGGGTTAAAACCTTGAGCACCCTACGCCAACTTGCTCGAGCGAAGGGTTATTAAAGTGGATATACATATATGTATAGGGACAATTTGCAGCCCCTAATTGGCGATAAATAAGCCGTGTCACGACGTTGGTGGAAAGATACGGGATGTATGGAAATTTAGGATTAGTACGCGAACGATGGATCGATTGCTCGTACGCGTTTGCAACGAGGCTTCGCCGCGGGATAATAATATTTTCGAAGGTATAAATAAATTGATCGAGAATAAAATGGAAGAATTTCATCGATAAGAAACGAAATTTGGAAAAAGTTGATTTTTGCTTTTCGATGTTTGAAATTAATCTGTCCGCGAGTGGCAACATTTCGATAAACCTGCAGCTCGATAAATCGCAAGAACGAGAATTGGAAATGATTGCGAGCGATAGCTGATGGGAAACACGGTCGATGTAACGACGATATTTACAGCAATGTAATTATTCCAAGTGTAGTAAAACTGTTTACCGCCAAGCATTGCGGTGGATACGAGCCGAGCATCGACGCGGAATCCGACGCGGAGAAATGAGCAAGGTTCCGTTCCAACTTAATCGAAAATCGTATTTTCGAAACGTATCTATTTTCCACGCAGCATCGCGACAACTCATCGACAACTCGGAAAGGAATTTATATATTTGAAAATTCAAAGAAAAAAAATTCATAAAAATTTTCGATAGAAATATATCGTCCAAAATATAAACGATATGTCATAGGGGATGCACTGTCAAATAGATAGATAAAGTCGTAACGATTAATAGTATACTCGTGGATCTGTTCCACGAGATTTGTCCGCATCCAAAAAAGAAAGAAAAAAAAAAAAAAAAAAGACGGAGAATCGATGGCGGGGAGAGAATTTGACGATCGGTGATCGACAGCCATCTCCTTCTCCGCGCGCAGAATCCGGAAAAATGATAGATTCGTATTTGAAATTAAATCGGGAGAGGATTTTGGAAAGGCGAGACGGATTAGTTTACCGAGTTGTGTTGGATCGATGAATGAATGGAGAGGAAAAAGATAAGCAGGCGACGCGAGTCGAATGCGAAATTTCGGCCGATCGTAGGGAATGCAATAAAGGGCGGGATCTGTTGGGATCGGATCGGGAACGATACACGTCACCGGTTGAAATTTTCGAAAGAAAGAAGGCCACCACGACTCGAAGCGGCAGTTTGAGAAAATTTGGTTAATTAAATTTCCAGTCTCGCCGATATCAATGAAGACAGATTTCGATTAATTGCGCGCGGAGGGCGTTCATCAGTGAAATTGGATTTCGTGTCTGCCCCGAGTAGAAACGCGTCGTTTCCACTCGATTTTCCCTTCCCGGATCGGGCAATAAGCGCACGGAATCGTGGAACACCGCGTGCAACTGCTTTCCACCGTTGCCTCTCGCAATTACGCATTTACAATACTCGAAAAGGATTCAACCCCGGGACTCGACACGCGGCTCTCAAGATTCAAGCTCGGGGCTGTCTTACGGACGCTCGAATCGAGGGGGGGGGGGGGGGAGGAGGGAAAGGACCAAAGCGTTAATCGTTCGTGTCTCGAAACGACATTTACGATTTAATGCCCCGAGCTTTTCGAGTAGTTTCACTCCACTCCTTTCCCCGAGTTGCGAACAAGTCCCTCTCCTCCTTTTATTTGCATTAAAAAGGCGCCCCTGCCGAATTATACGGACGGCAGTCGAATTGGATCTGATTATTTTAACAGTCTCGTACGAGCAATTTTAAACCAAGCACGCAAATTTTGAAGAAAGACGTTGATCGAAAGTTTGTCGAAAGTTTGTCGAAAGTTTGCGTGGAAAGAAAAATATGCGTTTAGAAGTGGAAAATGTATTTTCGTAATTTAACTCGAAATACGACTTGACGAAACTAATATTCTTTTTTGTGGGGGGATGGAAAAATAATCGCGGTTCAAAAAACTTTGTATCCCTTTGACGCGGTCGTGACTCAAGCGTTAAATAAATATATATAAAAAGAAAGAATCTTTGTGCGTTTTGTTCATTAACTCCGGTGGATAAAGATAAAACTTTCTCGCTAAAAGTTGTGAAGATAATGATCGTGGCGAGCAGATCTTGGAATAGCGCGAAACTTTTCCGCAAGTTTTCTGCGATACAAATCACAGAGGTATATAACGTATTTGCCAAGTTGAAGAACGATTATCCTCGATAACGTTAGCAGAGGACGAAGCGATGATCGATCGATCGAGGAAAAGGGACGCGCGTACAGAAGACGAGGGGTTGGAAAGACTGAAACAAGACTGGATCCGAGGGGCAGGGCGATTCGAGGCGTGTAAACGAATCTCTAGAAGCGTTTAAACCCACTGGCTGTCGAGTAATTTCAAAGAAATAGAGAGCCGCGGCCTTTGCGGCTCTCGAGACGGGTCTGAGAGCGTGGAAAGTGGATTTTCGCGCGGGAAAGACGCTCTGAGAAATGGACCACTCGTAAACATCCCTTGAGCAAAACGGTTTCTGCGAGAAATCGTCGATCGCGACCGACCGAATTTTTTCGTCGAATCGAATTACGAAATAATTCTTCTTAACCTCGTTAAATAAAGAGAAACCATGATTATTTCCATTTTAAAGAAAAAGAAGTTCACGAACGTTCACGTCGTTTCTTCCTTCCTTTCTGAAAAAATATATATGTAAGTAAATTGAAAGGGAATGGTGGCTATCGAAACAATCGGGGAAGGATAAAATTTATTAAGACACGGGGAGGATATCGGTGCAATCGGTGGAAAATGGCGCGGTGGCGGGGACGTTTCCGGCGACGGCAGCAGTCCACTTCCAACCGGAAGCTTCCGATCACGGATGGCGAGTTTGAAAACGTTCCGCGAGAACTTCTGTCCACGTTTTATCGTTGCACGGTCACGCACGACCGAGCCTCAAACGAAGCGTGCCATCGAGGACGAAGCTACTCGCGTTCGTTTCATTTCTTTCCTTCCTTCCCTGCGCCCAGAAAAATATTTTTCGCGAAACTCCGACAACGATTTGTAAAAGTTGCCGTGATTTCCTACTCGAGCGACCGTTGCACTTTCGACGTCCAAACTAACCGGATCGATTGTTGTTCAGGGATCTCGAGAGCGAATTCGAACGAATTTTTTTCCTCCCCCCCTCTCTTTCTCTCTTTTTTCCTCTCCCCCCCAGTTTTTTCGTTTACAACCATCCCGCGCGCCGCTCGAGGATATCGAGGATAACCAGGAAACGCATAATTCCGCGGACAAAGCGCAGCGCGAAATCGGCGAAACGATTTTTCTCTTTGAGCTCGAACAAAGCGATTCCCTTTTTCTGTATCTCTCTCTTTCTATATATATATGTATGTATGTATATATCACGCGTGGCGTTAATCCAACGAATTATCGGCTTTTTCTAACCAACGGTTACGATCGTCTTTCGTGAAATCGGTTAATCGCGAGAACGACCGATTTCCCTCTAACAACGTAACAACGTTTCCATCTACACGGTTTTGATCTACACGGTTGAAATTGGCTTTCGTCGAGGGAATGAAAAATATTTCGAGAAATATTCATCGCCGCGATACGAGCGTAAACGTTATCGAGTTACTTTTGCGCGTTCTCGTTTCCTGGATAGATCTCTCTTTCAAACATTCCCAGAGAATTTCGTAGTCGAGCTAATGTAATTATTCTCCAAACGTTNNNNCGACGATACGAACGGAATGGAATGGATCGGTAAGATCGCGACAAAAGAAG
>NW_006263682.1:902504-912072 GCF_000469605.1 Apis dorsata | reverse complement strand
AGAGAGAGAGAGAGAATCGAATGTATTTTCGTGAAAATTCGCTCGTATCGAAAGAAATCGAATTCGATTGCTCTCGCAATTGATCAGCCTATTAGAGATTCGACAAAAAATCTCGAGAAAAAAATTCAATCTCGATCTCGAGTAAATTACTTCCACACTATCTACCCGCCTATCGAAATTCCCCAAACGCGCGCTTAACCATCGATACTGTTTCTCGATGGCAATTATTTGTTCCGCGGACTGATAGCAACGTAAGGATTTCATCGATTATCGGGAATAACTGCATTATTGCATTCCTGTAGAGAGCCACGATAGAAGGGAAATGAAACGCGATTCTTTTTCGTGCAACGCTATTGTCCGAATCGTTTCCACCAACACGCCTTTTCGTCGGTTTTCGAAGCTAAAAGCGGAGGATAATATTCCTTGAAAGCGACGAAACACAAGTGAAGAGAAACCGCTGCGTCATAGATGTTAATTTTTCTCAACAACGAGATATACGCATTCGAGGAGACGATTACGTCTGGCTGGACACCATCTATTCTTATTCGTCCCTTAAGTGCTGATGTACATTGTTCGTATATACATATGTATATAGGATGTTTTCTACTTTTCCAACAAAAGTGTAGAAAGAAAAATTTAAAAAGTAGTGAGAAAATTGAGGCGCATTCGGTTTTCATTTTTGCACCATTATTTTCTTTGTAGATCCACAATCCGCTATCACTTTAATATCGTACATTGTTTCATCATAAATATAAATTTATAAAAATTTCCCTTGCTAATATAACCTCAATAATTTCCCATTTTAAACGAGACTCGTTTCTCCTCGCGTAGATTTCCTTCCTCTTAGTAGCGAGACAATGAAAAGAAACATCTTAATCCCGTCATTCCAAGATTACCTAGCCGGCTATCTTGGCGCACAGCGCAACACCATAAACCGGAATTCTCGAACAACGCGACGAGGCATTGCCTTGGGAAGGGGGGGAGGCCAAACGAGCACCTCTAATCTCTTGCTTACCCTACGTACCCAGAAATCCCTCGTAATTGTCACAAGGGATTAAACCTGTCCCTTAATTACGTTTCGATGAACTACTCGGACACAGAGCTCGACCGACGATTTCTCCTCGAACCAACCAACGAAAGATGCACGCTGATAGAATTAGCCCGAATAGAATTCGGTTTTTTTTTCAAATTCTCCAAACTTTTCCGCTCCATTTTTTCTCTTTTTCTTTCTCTTTTTTTTCAGAGGAGTCGAAATCGAGCGGAGGAAGAAGCATAATTGTCGCGTCTCGCCTCTCTTCCTCGTGTTCTACCACGTGCCCTCGGCAAAATTGAACCATCTTAAAATACACCACGCTCTCTCTCTTCGAGAGAGAGAGAGAGACGAGAACGGGAGCGAAGGGCTCGACGATTCGGGCGACGAGCAACGACGCGTGCGAGTTATCCGCACACGTTCGTGCGTGAATTAATGATATTAATACATCAACCTACATTTCGCTTCGAAGAAGACGAAGGTTACGCGACGAGAGTTTTGTTAATAAACCGCTCGACTCCGCCGCGCGGAGGAATCGCTTCTTCGAATCGACCCAATTCCGACGAATTTTTGGCAACCGATTTCGCTCCGCTAACACAGTTCTTCCGACCGAGAAAAATCGAGAAAACTGTCGCGGTGGGGGCGGCGGTGGCGGTTTTCACGACGGACAGACGTTTTACATCGGATACTTTCCTCCTCTCTCCCCATCTTCCCTTCTATCTCCTTCCTTTCTTCCTTCCTCCCTTTTTCCCTGCGAAAGGTAGGGGGAAAGAAGGTATCCAGAGACCAGAGAGGAGATCTAACGTCGATCAACTCGAGTCGATCGTATTTGCATGGAAATAGCTGCCACGTCCAGCTGCGTCCTCGTGGAAACTGCTCGATTTCAATCTTCGTCGAAGCTCGATCGTCCGGCTATTCGAACGTAAATTAGCTTATGCGGAGTGAGGGGGGAAGAGAAATAAGGCGAGAAGCGATTCGAATTGTCTCGATTTTCGTGAAACGACTATTTCGTGGGGAGGTATAGAAAAATTGAAAAGGGTAAATAGAGGGGTGCCCTTTAAAGCGAGGCCAAAGATCGTTGAAGCTTTTCTCGAGAGCCGAGCGAAGGGAAAATCCAAGCTTGGTCGATCGCGAGCGATGTAAATTATTCGTCCGATTTGCTACCTCGGCACAATCCCCCTCCTTTTTCTCCCGCTTTTCATCCGTCCACGCGTTCCTCGTTCGATAAACGGATAAATTCCTCTTCCCCGAAAGCGGAAAGTTAGCATCGAGAGGTCTTTTTCCGGTTCGAAGACCGGTGACTAAACGTTTTTCGACTCGAAACGGTGTGCCGCTCGTTGCGTAGATTCTTCGTATTCTTCTTTCTCGTCTGTATTTTCGTCCAGATTGAATTGGAGCTAAAGCTTCGCCCGTGTCTCGTTACTCCCGTCGCGTGTTTTGAATGCAAAATGAAAACCATTTGTAATTTCCTTTATTCCGTCGTATATCCGATTATATGTGAAATATGTTAATATAATATTCGTCTGTTTCGCAATTGCCCGACGCAAATTTAAATTGTTCGCTAATAAATAAACCTGAATCGACATTTTTCCATATCTTTTTATATTTAGAATTAATCCCCTAGAAATTGGTAATTAGATATATATAATAATAAATCTGAATCTGATATTTTTCTATCAACTTTTACATTTTAAAATTAATCCTCTAAAAAAGTATCCTATCCTATTGTATCCCGCGTATCTAACACAGAAATTGATAATTAGAGATAATAAATCCTAATCGATATTTTTCTATCAACTTTTACATTTTAAAATTAATCCTCTAGAAAAGTGTCCTATCTTATCGTATCCCGCGCATCTAACACAGAGATTGGGAACAAACAAACAAAAAAAAAAAATTATCGACTTCTTCACATCGATAAACAAACGGGTCCCTAAAGTCCACGTACTTAGAAACGACGGGAGAGCACCTCTCGCGCAAACATCGTCACGGAAGGCAAGAAGAAAAACAAGAGGAGAGAGAGAAGGGGGCGTAATCAGTCTCTGGCAGCCGACTCTAAATTTGAATTTGTTTATCCTGCTGCTAGATTTCTCTAACAGTTGAAAAACGTGGGTAGGGGGAGTGGGGTACGAGGTGAATTCGTTAAATCACGGGAGCCGAGGGAGCCTCCTCCCTTTCTATTTCCGGTTTCTTTACCGGCGCAAGGGAAATGGGTGGAAGAGAAAGACGACTCGCTGACAAATTTCGAATCCCAACCGCGAGACGTACATCGAGCCGGAGGCAGGGCAAACATTTGCGCCGACATAATTCTCGGGAAGAAAAGGCGAAGGCTGAAGTTAAGCGGGGAACTGGAGCATGGGCTGGAGGATAATAAGAGGAACGGCCGAGGGAAATAGGGGGAGGGAGAGGGAATAGGGGCGAGGAAAAGAGGAAAAATAGCGGAGCCGGGATCCTGCCGCCGCTGCGCCACACCCAACGTCCTGCCTAATATCGCATCGCAGTTTTTTAAACTAAAAAATCCGACTGCCCCCTCGATTTTAATCGATTCGCGATCTCTCACGGTTAAAATCTCGTTACGGGAAACGAGTTCTGCTCGTTTCCCGCCTTTGCTTCCCTGCAAAAATCCTATCCCATCCCTCGTCTCGGGAGGAGGATAGGTGGAAAATTTTAAAACTTGCCGCAAAACTTCCTTTCCGCAACTTTATTCGAAGGAAGAAGGTGAAAGATGCGTTTGGAAACGGCAAATATCGGGATATTTGAGAAGCGAGGAGGGCAGCGTAATTTTCAGGCTAAACTGAAATCGACGAAAGGTGTTGTGGGCGGGAAGGAAGCGAGGAAATCGAGACAAAGATAGAAGAATTCTTCGAGGCGGAATATCTTCCACCACCTAGCGTTTCTTATTTACTTCTTTCTACGCCGTGAAACGAAAGTTTAAACCAAGTATGTTCAACGCGCGCTTTACACGACCGAACTTTTCTCCTTTGTTCGCCGAGGAGACGCTCCGTATAAACAATCGATAACTCTGCGCGACTCGGTTACTCCAGACAATATCACGATATTTCTTCTTTGAAATTTACCTCGAGGAGATATAACCTTAGGACCCGTTAACGTTAACGTTACGATGTCACATCGAGAGGAAAGTCTGTCCTGCGAAAGACTCGTTAAAAACAGAGAAAAAGAGAGGAGCGATTAATACGAGATTGGCGAATTGATCCATCAAAAGGGAAATTTATCTTGGTAAACCGTTCCTGCCTCGTTTGTCAACCCGAAGTTTTGACGTTTTCTGACCACTCGACGCATATACGTAGAGTGGCAGAAATTTGTTCAAAGATACGAGCGAGGGGGCAAATTGTAGCGGAAAAACTGGACGGGACGAGTGAAAATATTGAAAGAACGAATGAAGAGGGGGGAGAGAAACGAAAGCAAAACGATGATTCGATCGATAAATTGTTAC
Source organism: Apis dorsata (assembly GCF_000469605.1). Lineage (NCBI taxonomy): Eukaryota > Metazoa > Arthropoda > Insecta > Hymenoptera > Apidae > Apis > Apis dorsata. The sequence goes on along the minus strand of NW_006263682.1, from coordinate 907,588 downwards.
GTTTGTTTCTACAAACGGGCGAATGGTTGGGATAAATTGAAAAATGCGAAAGCAAACAGGCTCGATAGGCGAAAAGATGTTAACAAGCTATTTCCCTCCCCACTCTTTGAGCGCAAATTGGCCGTGTTTACGGGCAAACAGATCGGCCCAATTTCGCCGACGATCAAACACTCGTCGACGAAAGAATAAGCGAGCGTTATTTTCCCGATATCGGCGAACAGCTAATACGGAGGAATCGCAAATATCGCGGTGAAAAAGCATCGTCCCGTTTCCTCTCCTCGAACCTTCTCGAAATAATAAAACAGGACCCTCCTTCTTTCGATTCAAAACGATTCGAAAGTTCGAGGACTCAAACAGATTTATCGAACAATGACGATTCGAAACGGACATCGATATCGCAACGAAGTAGGGAGGGGAAAGTTCACGGAGGAGCCAAATCCGGATGGGCGAAGTGGCAAGCAAACTTCGCTCGGTTCTCCCTTCTCTTCCCGAACGTTCGAGAAATTATGCATCCGTGCTAATCTCGTCCGAGAAGAAGGGCCAAGTTTCCACGAGGCGTTCTCACGAGCAAATATGGCCGAGGAAACGCGCAACGCGGTCTTTGGACGAGTTCCTAAATTTCCGGTGCGAACATATATTTTTCATTTTCCAGTTTAACAATTTAACACACTTCTCAGTCGAGAATCGGGAAGGAGGAAGACATTCGTATTTTCGAAATCGTTGCGTTCGAAATTAATTTTTCGGAAGACGAGTCTCGAAAACAACTCCAGTTGAAGCGTTACCTTCGTCATCGAACTTTTACCAAAATTTTAATCCGTAATAACCCCTGGAGCCGTTGGGATAGTAATAGCCATTAGTGTAACGATGATATAATTATACGGATCGGGGAAATTTGTGCATCGATCGGGCCGACACTTGCTCCGTGCGCAGAGGGAGGATTTATGATCGGACCGATAGAAGGGCAGAACAAAAACGTCGGGCCCGGCCGACCAACGAGTTTACCGGCCCGACCAACGAATCGTTGTTACGAGCGACACATAATTAAATTTTCATAGTTCGTGCGCAGCGTACCGTGAAACGTTCCCTGCTCGTTCGTTCGCTCGCTCCATCCTCAACCGCGCGTTTCTTCTTACGTTTCCCCCACCCCTAATGTGTAATTCATCCGCTTGATTCTCGCAAGGATAATGAGGATTCGCGGACGAAAGATATAACGTATGGAAGAGATGATTTTTTCCGACGACTTTTAAAAGTTGACGAGTTCCTAGTTGTTAATCGGACGAGAGGAGAACCTCGAATCCTCCGAGAATCCGTGTTTACCGTAATTTCTCGAGATAAGGAGTAATCGGATAGAGGGAAAACGAGATAATAGGGACCTGGACAAGAGGGGAAGAAGATTCGTCCGATTTCGTTAAAATTTAGGATGATGATGTTTTCGTTGCCCGTATTACTCGTCCGTTTCGAGCGGACGAAATGCTGGGACGGAGAAACGTAACGATCCCGCATTCCTCCCTTCTTCGCGTAAAATGCACACTAGTGAAATTTCAAGGAATCCCGCATTGTTGACGGTCCAACGAATTACTCGTGCGTCGTTGCGTTTTCGACGCCGATTGCCGTCCCACCATTTCGTCGAGGCATTGTGAATGAAAGATGACGCGTTGAAGGTCCCTTTTTTTTCTGTTCCCTTCCTTCGTCACGATCGATCGAGTTGTCCAACGAGAGAATCACAATCGAAAATATCGTTTCGACACGCGTTCCGATGTTTTCGACCGCGTTTCCGCGAAACGAAATTGAACGATGAAATTGTTACGCCCGGTGATTCGTTCGATTCATTTTTTTTTTTTTCTCTCCTCCTCCCCTTGAACTGTGATCGTTGGCGGCCGATGGCCGACGATTTCATATGTAAAATCGTTGGCAAAGCGAACGTTAACGCCGGGAGCCGTTATCCCGTTTAAAAATCCAATAGCGCTCCTCTCGCTCCACTCGTCGATCGACTTGTCGAGGCAGACGTCTGCTCAAAGCAGATCCCGTTTCACTTGGCCGACGCGTCTGTCCCGGGGCCGTTACCCGTTCGATCGATCGACGCCTTTAGATCTGAAACGCAGCGGCGAGAAACCATCAGATTTTCCGCTACCACTTTTCGGACACTCCATCAAACACCTCGCCGTCGCCGCCGCCGCCTCGTCGTCTTTGCCAGACAGTTCCATCGCCAATTCCCTTTCTTATCTTCTCTCGCGATCAAACGCTTTATCGCCACCTACTTACCGCATCCTCCTCCAACTCTTTTGCCAATCTCCGCGCGACTGCTTTTTTTTTTTATGGCCGACAGCGTGGACCCGATTAAACGCGCGATCAAACGTCTTTATCGTCTCCTTTTTTTTCCTTTTTTTTTTTCTTACGGGTCAGCCACTTTAACGAAGCCACTTCTCCTCCAAAACGTACGAGAGAGATACTTTCACGTACGTTTCACGACTCTCGAAAAAGGAGTTACAAAAGATTCGCGCGTTTAATTCACATTTTTTTTACCAACCTCTTAGCCCAGTTTCTCCGTTTCTCTCTCTCTATCCAATATATCCCTTTGTTCGTATTTACGTGTATGCTGCAACGAACGAACGAACGAACGAACGAACGAACGAACGCGTGCAAAGAGTAAAATTTAGATCGTGACGAAAAGACAGAGGAGGGGAGGAGAGAGGGAGAGAAAAAATGGAGGGATACAAAGGACGTTACAGGTGAACGCGCGGTGATCGGATTATCCCGATAATCAAGAATCAAGAATCGATGGATCGATCGATCTCTCGAGACGACGAGAGTACTTGCACACGACCAAGCGTTTCGGCGAGCAACGGCTATGCGCGCATCTCGAAATCCCCTTGAGCAACTGGGCGTACGTGAGCTGGATAAAGGATTAGCCTCGTTTAGGGCACGCGAGTTGCCGCCCGTGAAATCTTATTAACCGAAAACCGGATAAAAAAGATCCGGAAGATAAGACGCCAAAGATCCAAGGTGAAACCGCCAAGATCTCCACCTCCGCGGCTGGCGACGGAACTTTCGAGAGAGAGAGAGAGAGATGTTCAACCGTTCCTTTTCGATAAACGCGGATAAACTTGCGAGGTTGGGACGAATGAGAACAATTACGACGCACGGTGCTGGGATACGCGGTTTTCGAGTTCCAGAGGAGCAAGTTTCAACACTCGACAAAGTNCGAAATGCCACACGGGAGATCGGCTACCGCGGCTACTCAAAGAACTGTTCCACGTCGCTCTCTGAGTGGAAGGAGGACGTTCTCCTCTCTCTCTGTCTATCGCCAACTTATTTCACCCGGACTTTCCCTTCCCTTTTTCGCTTCCTTCTTTCTTCTCCCAATGTTCTCCGCCCAAGCGAGCATCGACAAAACGGAACATTCAAACGGTGGCTTCAGCGGATGGTTTAATTGGCGAAACGATTGATCGGTGGAAAGTTCTTCTCGATAGATCTCCGCTCCGTTGATTCCGTTAACTTTTTATACACATTACGCGCCCTCCTCGTTCAAAGTCCCCTCTTTCATCCCCCATAGACAGATAAGATCGCTCGAGAAAAATTCGTTATCGTTGGCGCGCCACGTGGAAAATTAATTAATTAAAATCGATTGGGATTGGAAGTCCGTGCTTGCGTGTCGGGTCGACGAGTGAAAAATGACGGGGGAAATATACCCGTTCCGTGCCGATGTTCGCTGCCAGCCGGGCATGGCTCGCGTCCGCCACGATTGGCGACGCGTTCACCCGAATAGAAAGCGGTGGTGGACGCGTTACGTTCGCGTTCAACGAGTCAGGAATGAACACCGGCTGTCACAATATCGGATCCAGCGTATCCAGCGGTTGAGAAGTCGAATCTAGATTGACGTCGATCCCAAAGCAGCGTTTGTAATCAAACTGTCGCACCGCGTTCGATTACGAACGCCGAGGAGACTTGGTGCTTTCGATACGCAAAGGTGACGCGCGCGATGACGGCGCGTGATGTACATCTCGAGTGAAAATTTAAAATTAGAACCGTCGAAACTTGCCAGACGCGAGATGTTTCGCGAGGCTGATCACAGATCGCGAGCAAACGGTTGAAACGGAAGGAAGCAAACGAATTCAATGAAGCGCGTTGCTGGAACCGTGCCCGAAACAATCGAGTTTTGCTAAGCCAGTTTTTTTATTCGCACGTGGAAACTGCTGTGCGTTTTAAAGGAGGTATCACCAAGGTGAACTCGTGAAACTTTCGATACGCAATAATTTCGATTCGTTCGCTCCGTAACAACTGTTAACGAAGAATAAAGAAGTTCGAAAATTAATCTCGACTTGTAGTCGCTTCAGTTTTCCAGTAACGAGTTAATTAGCAATTTCCCCTGGCAAAAAGTTTCCCTCTCGAGAGAAAATAAGGGAGTTGCCACGGACAGATGGGAAACTGTTGTAAAACTTCCAGTCGATAGACTGGATCGAGCCGGTTATCAGAGAATTCGAGGGGAAAATTTGACACGACGAGGAAGAGGTCGTCTCGCCTTTAGTCTTCATTCGTAACGACTAAGCACTTCACCGACAGCGTGCGACGTGTAAGAGCGTGTCGGACGTTATCCGCTCTCGGCCTTAAGTCCTTCCTGCCCGCCTCGATTCGAGCAGTAAGTGGGTTAATCAGATAAGTCCGCGAAGGCTCGGCGTATAATGCGGCGCGAGCCGTGGAAACGTTTCTCGCCTCCATCGTCCCGGATATAACCTTTCAACGCTGAATACCGTTCTAATCTGGTGTAAACACGGACGTGGCGCGAATTCTGACACGAAAACGCGGCCGAAAATTTGCAAAGCGATAGCACCGTTCCGGCCTGGATTAGTCGACGCGGAATGGCGTGAATGCCACTCCGCAAACGTCGTCGCTTCAAACCCACTTCCCTTTCTCTCGGCTTTGGCCGAGCTTACTTAGCGAATGAGACCGAGGGATGCGATAAGGGAACGTCGAACGCGAAATCTGCCGAGTCAATAAAATAATTTTCCTTTCGTTCGAATATTTTTCGAGTCCTTTATCCGAGCGGATAAAAGAATTTTCGATGCAGGTGGAAACAAACCATTCGC
>NW_006263682.1:900626-902452 GCF_000469605.1 Apis dorsata | reverse complement strand
AATTTCTTCTTTCGCGATTTTTCAATTCCCCTCCTTTTTTTTTTTTTTTATTCGTGCGATTCGACGACGTTTTTTTAAATCTGCATCCGACGCGTTTTCGCGACGCGTTTCGGTTGTCATTTTAACGGGGCGACACACTAAACCCCGGACAGGGTGTAAAATTTACACCTATTACGCTCAATCAACACGACGGTGCAACATCTAGGGCCCCCTCGGCTGTGTGACCTGGTTCTCTGTGATGCGCGTTTCAGCAAAGGATGCTACGCAGTAGTAATTCTTGTTTCTCGGCGAAATCCAGATCCGCGTTTTACGTTTATCCAATAGCGACGCTCGGCTATGCGCAATTAAACGTCGCTTAAACGTTGCTAAGTAAGAACGAATCGTTAGTTTCGTCGACACGAATGAAGAATCCAAGCTCCTCGAGATAGACTAGAAAGAAACACTCTTTTATCCGACGGAGTATTTTTAAGATCGAACGTTCATACTTTGCCGACCTGCCAAAATATTTTTCTCTATCTTTCTTAGCCTCGAAACGTTAAAGCAACGTTGCTTAACGTTTGAGGGAGGGAGAAAGAAAGCAAGCGAACGAAAAAATAAACCGACCATAAGCCGCTAAATAAAAACCAAATAAAAAACATCGCTGGCTTGGGAAGGAAATAGATTTTCCTTCCCGACCACAATGGTCTACATTGGTGGAATAAGCCAATGGAATCATCGAGCGAATTCTTCTCGACGTTTTTCTTTTTTTGATTAACGACTCGTTTTTCCGGAGGAGAGCGAATTTCGGGAGGAGGGGGTTGACGGATAGTCGCAGGCACAATTGGCCAGGGGAGGGGAAGGCGACGATTTTAATATTTTGCCCGGGCGGAGAAGGGAATATCTGGGAGCGTCGCGACGCGAGTCACGTTCACGGCCGATTAAAATCGAGGCGGGGGCGTGCGGCGGAAACTCGATTGTCGGCGCGGCGTGCGCGTCCGTTTCGTTTTGACGCGCGAAAAATCGTATCCCATTAGCGGCGCGCTTCCCTTGTTCTCGCGCACGACCATCGAATTATCGGCCCTTGCCTTCGCCAACCCGTCCGAGGCTGGTTGTACGCGCGTTTCATTAAATCCGACTCGCGCTACCTCGAATTCCACTTCCAACCGGAATTCTGTTCGAGCTCGATGTCCACACGCCATTTCCTCCTTCGCCTCCTTCGGCTGAAACTGCCTCGAATCGATTCTCCAAGCGGTAATTCAACAACACTGCACGATTTCTAATCCTAGGATATCGTTTTTTAAACGTTACAGAAACTTGAACTTTGAAATTTTATTTCTGGTTTTATTATTGAACGTATAATCCGTTACACTTCAAACAGCTGTTTCGTAAACAGTCAATTATCATTAAATATATTCATGCCAAATCCGTGCATTTTATTTATCGTTCTGTCAACGATAAGTTAAAGTTCGAAGAAGAATTATTTTATAAATTTTCTACCCGCGCGATAAGAAAAAACTGAAAATAAGTCGTATCCAAAATATTCTCTTAAATATTTCTTTTCAAACGAAAACCACCCATTTCCAATTCCGTTGGAAATTTTATACCACCTTCCTTCCGAAACGATCTTAAAGTCGATCTCCAGTAAAATCCCCAAACGAATTTTCTCCCGAAATTAAACCTCGTTTGTATCCGATCGATACGCGTGAAACGGACACCATTATACGCTTGATATTCGATGTGCATTCGTACGCGGTGCAAACATACTTTGCGGATGACGTGAATGGTTACGTATGGGGAGGGACTGAACGAGCCATTGTTGCGCTGCTGTTGGTAAATAGCTGGCGCGC